>NC_057804.1:27506876-27565747 GCF_018294505.1 Triticum aestivum | reverse complement strand
AATCTGGCCAGGGGGGTCAGCAACAGCAGCAGTCTGGATATCAAAGTCATCCAAGGCAGTTGAATAGCGGGCAATATCACGTTTTCACCACAAGTTTATGCAAACGAGATCAAAAGCTTCACAAGAGGGCTGTGAACGCTGTTGAGCCGATAGTTCCCCACTACTTGCGATGGTCTGAGTAGCCCATTATGTGGAGCCGCGCAGATCACCCGCCCCGGGTTGATAACTCGGGTCACTTAGCTTTGGTGGTGGCACCTCAAGTTGGTGGATACAAGGTCACTAAGGTGCTCATGGATGGAGGTAGCAGCATTAATATCCTTTATTATGAAACCTTCCGTCGCATGGGATTAACTGATAAAAATCTTAAGCAGTCTAATACTGTTTTCCATGGAGTTGTGCCTGGTAAGTCAGCATACCCAATTGGCAAGATTGAACTGGAAGTAGCCTTTGGAGATGAGCATGATTCCAGGGCTGAGAAGTTAACTTTTGAAGTAGTCAAGATCAAAAGCCCGTACCACGCTCTGTTTGGACGGTCGGCTTATGCCAAATTCATGGCACGGCCGTGTTACGTTTATCTGCAGCTCAAGATGCCGGGTTACAAGGGGACTATCACAGTGCATGGGAGTCGGAAGATAGCCTTGGAGTGTGAAGAAGGTGACGCTGCTTATGCAGAGTCTATCTGTGCAGCAGAGGAGTTGAAATTTTATAAGGATAATGTTGACCTGGCGGATATGATGTCTTTGAAGAAGCCAACTACAGAGCATGACCCGATGATGAAGTTTAAATCGGCCGATGACACCAAGCTTGTTGACTTTATTCCTAGCGATTCATCCAAGCAGTTCAGTATCAGTGCTAATCTAGATCCTAAATAGGAACACGCGCTCATCAAGTTCATCCGTGAGAACCGGGACAACTTTGCATGGAAACCTTCTGACATGCCAGGTGTACCGAGGGAACTCGCTGAGCACACTCTCAATATTGATCCAAAATTTAAACTGGTCAAGCAATTCCTTCATCGCTTCAACGAGGAGAGGCGTAAGGCCATTGGCGAAGAAGTGGCTCGGTTCTTGGCAGCTGGGTTCATAATTGAAGTTTTTCACCCTGAGTGGTTGGCTAATCCGGTGCTGGTGCTTAAGAAGAACGACACTTGGCATATGTGTGTGGATTACACGGATTTAAACAAGGCTTGTATTGTTGGGGAACATAGTAATTTCAAAAAAAATTCCTACACACACACAAGATCATGGTGATGCATAGCACCGAGAGGAGGAGTGTATCTTCATACCCTTGAAGATCGCCAAGCGGAAGCGTTTATCAACGCGGTTGATGTAGTCGTACGTCTTCACGATCCGACCGATCCAAGTACCGAACGCACGGCACCTCCGAGTTCTGCACACATTCAGCTCGATGACGTCCTCGCCTTCTCGATCCAGCAAGACGGGCGAAGTAGTAGATGAGTTCCGGCAGACAACGGCGTGGTGACGGTGTTGGTGAAGAACAATCTCCGCAGGGCTTCGCCTAAGCACTACGGAAACTATGACGGAGGATAAACTAGAGGGGACGGGGTTGCCGGCACACGGCTTGGTGTTTCTTGATCTGTCTTTGGTGCTAGCCCTGTCCCTCTATTTATATGTTGAGCCTTGGGGTCGAAACTTGGAGTAAAAGCCTCCACAAAGTCGGTTTCACCCGAAAGGCAAGAGTCCTTCTCGGACTCCAGGGCTAGACGCCAGGGTTCCCGGCGTCTGGACCCAGACGCCAGGGACCCTGGCGTCTGGCCCCTGGACTCCGCAAAACTTCCTTTTGCGCTTTCCAAAAACCTTGTGGGCTTTCCCCTTTGGCCCAAATAACGTGTTCTCGTTCCCAAACATTTCGGGAAACATCCGGAACCCCTTCCGGTGAATTCCGGAACTCTTCCGGAGATCAAACACTATTATCCCATATATCAAACTTTATCTCCGGACCATTCCGGAGTTCCTCGTCATGTCCATGATCTTATCCGTGACTCCGAACAACATTCGGTTACCAACATACATAACTCATATAATACTATATCGTCAACGAAACGTTAAGCGTGCGGACCCTACGGGTTCGAGAACTATGTAGACATGACCTAGAACTTGTTTCCGGTCAATAACCAATAGCAGGACCTGGATGCCCATATTGGCTCCCACATATTCTACAAAGATCTTTATCGGTCAAACCGCATAACAACATACGTTTTTCCCTTTGTCATCGGTATGTTACTTGCCCGAGATTTGATCGTCGGTATCCAATACCTAGTTCAATCTCGTTACCGGCAAGTCTCTTTACTCGTTACGTAATACATCATTCCGTAACTAACTCATTAGCTACATTGCTTGCAAGGCTTATAGTGATGTGCATTACCGAGAGGGCCTAGAGATACCTCTCCGACAATCGGAGTGACAAAACCTAATCTCGAAATACGCCAACTCAACATGTACCTTCGGAGACACATGTAGTACTCCTTTATAATCACCCAGTTACGTTGTGACGTTTGGTAGTACCCAAAGTGTTCCTCCGGTAAACGGGAGTTGCATAATTCTCATAGTTACAGGAACATGTATAAGTCATGAAGAAAGCAATAGCAACATACTAAACGATCAAGTGCTAGGCTAACGGAATGGGTCATGTCAATCACATTATTCTCCTAATGATGTGATCCCATTAATCAAATGACAACACATGTCTATCGTTAGGAAACATAACCATCTTTGATTAATGAGCTAGTCAAGTAGAGGCATACTAGTGACTATATGTTTGTCTATGTATTCACACATGTATCATGTTTCCGGTTAATACAATTCTAGCATGAATAATAAACATTTATCATGAAATAAGGAAATAAATAATAACTTTATTATTGCCTCTAGGGCATATTTCCTCCAGTCTCCCACTTGCACTAGAGTCAATAATCTAGTTCACATCGCTATGTGATTTAACACCAATATTCATATCTGCATGTGATTAATACCCATAGTTCACATCATGTGATCAACACCCAAAGGGTTAACTAGAGTCAATAATCTAGTTCACATCGCTATGTGATTAACACCCAAAAGAGTACTAAGGTATGATCATGTTTTGCTCGTGAGAGAAGCTTAGTCAACGGGTCTGTCATATTCAGAGCCGTGTGTATTTCACAAATATTCTATGTCCACAATGCTCTGCACGGAGCTACTCTAGCTAATTGCTCCCACTTTCAATATGTATCTAGATTGAGACTTAGAGTCATCTGGATTGGTGTAAAAGCTTGCATCATTGTAACTTTTACGACGGGCTCTTTTATCACCTCCATAATCGAGAAACATATCCTTAGTCCTCACTAAGGATATTCTTGACCCATGTCCAGTGATCTACTTATTAGATCAAAATTGTATTCCTTTGCCAAACACAGAGCAAGGTATACAATAGGTCTGGTTCATAGCATAGCATACTTTATAGAACCTATGACTGAGGCATAGGGAATGACTTTTCATTCTCTTTCTATTTTCTGCAATGGTCGGGTCTTGAGTCTTACTCAACTTCACACCTTGTAACACAGGCAAGAACTCCTTTCTTTGACTGTTCCATTTTGAACTATTTCAAAAATTTATCAAGGTATGTACTCATTGAAAAATCTTATCAAGCGTCTTGATCTATCTATATAGATCTTGATGCTCAATGTGTAAGCAGCTTCATCGAGGTCTTGCTTTGAAAAACTCTTATTCAAGTATCCTTTCATGCTATCCAGAATTTCCATATCATTTCCAATTAACAATATGTCATCCACATATAATATTAGAAATGCTACAGAGCTCCCACTCACTTTCTTGTAAATACAGGCTTCTTCAAAAGTCTATATAAAACCATATGCTTTGATCAACTCATCAAAGCATATATTCCAACTCCGAGATGCTTGCACCAGTCCATAGATGGATTGCTGGAGCTTGCACAATTTGTTAGCACCTTTAGGATTGACAAAACCTTCTGGTTGCATCATATACAACTGTTCTTTAAGAAAACCATTAAGGAATGCAGTTTTGTTTATCCATTTGCCAGATTTCATAAAATGCAGCAATTGCTAACATGATTCAGATAGACTTAAGCATAGATACGAGTGAAAAACTCTCATCGTAGTCAACACCTTGAACTTGTCGAAAACCTTTTGCGACAATTCTAGCTTTGTAGATAGTAACACTATCAGCGTCCGTCTTCCTCTTGAAGATCCATTTAGTCTCAATGTCTCGCCGATCATTGGGCAAGTCAATCAAAGTCCATACTTTGTTTTCATACATGGATCTTATCTCAGATCTCATGGCCTCAAGCCATTTTGCGGAATCTGGGCTCATCATCGCTTCCTCATAGTTCGTAGGTTCATCATGGTCTAGTAACATGACTTCTAGAACATGATTACCGTACCACTCTGGTGCGGATCTTACTCTGGAAGACCTACGAGGTTTGGTAGCAACTTGATCTGAAGTTTCATGATCATCATCATTAACTTCCTCACTAATTGGTGTAGGAATCACTGGAACTGATTTCTATGATGAACTACTTTCCAATAAGGGAGAAGGTACAATTACCTCATCAAGTTCTACTTTCCCCCCACTCACTTCTTTGGAGAGAAACTTCTTCTATAGAAAGGATCCATCTTAGCAACGAATAATTTGCCTTCGGATCTGTGATAGAAGGTGTACCCAACAGTTTCCTTTGGGTATTCTATGAAGACGCACTTCTCCGATTTGGGTTCGAGCTTATCAGGTTGAAACTTTTTCACATAAGCATCGCAACTCCAAACTTTAAGAAACGACAACTTAGGTTTACTGCTAAACCATAGTTCATACCGTGACGTCTCAACGGATTTAGATGGTGCCCTATTAAACGTGAATGCAGCTGTCTCTAATGCATAACCCCAAAACGATAGTGGTAAATCGGTAAGAGACATCATAGATTGCACTATATCCAATAAAGTACTTGTTATGACGTTTGGACACACCATTAAGCTGTGGTGTTCCAGGTAGCATGAGTTTGAGAATCTATTCCACATTGTTTTAATTGAAGACCAAACTCGTAACTCAAATATTTGTCTCCGCGATCAAATTGCAGAAACTTCATTTTCTTGTTACGATGATTCTCCACTTCACTCTGAAATTCTTTGAACTTTTCAAATGCTTCAGACTTGTGCTTCATTAAGTAGATATACCCATATCTGCTCAAATCATCTTGTGAAGGTCAGAAAATAATGATACTTGCCACGAGCATCAACACTCATTGGATCGCATACATCGGTATGTATTATTTCCAATAAGTCAGTAGCTTGTTCCATTGTTCCGGAGAACGGAGTTTTAGTCATCTTGCCCAAAAGGCACGGTTCGCAAGCATCAAATGATTCATAACCAAGTGATTCCAAAAATCCATCTTTATGGAGTTTCTTCATGCGCTTTACACCGATATGACCCAAACGGCAGTGCCACAAATAAGTTGCACTATCATTATTAACTTTGCATCTTTTGGCATCAATATTATGAATATGTGTATCACTACGATCGATATCCAACAAACTATTTTCATTGGGTGTATGACCATCAAAGGTTTTATTCATTTAAACAGAACAACAATTATTCTCTGATTTTAAATGAATAACCGTATTGCAATAAACATGATCAAATCATATTCATGCTCAATGCAAACACCAAATAACATTTATTTAGGTTCAACACTAATCCCGAAAGTATAGGAAGTGTGCGATGATGATCATATCAATCTTGGAACCACTTCCAACACACATCATCACTTCACCCTCAACTAGTTTCTGTTTATTCTATAACTCCTGTTTCGAGTTACTAATCTTAGCAACCGAACAAGTATCAAATACTCAGGGGTTACTATAAACACTAGTAAGGTACACATCAATAACATGTATATCAAATATACCCTTGTTCATTTTGCCATCCTTCTTATCCACCAAATATTCAAGGCATTTCCGCTTCTAGTGACCATTTCTTTGCAGTATAATCACTCAGTTTCAGGCTTTGGTCCAGCTTTGGGCTTCTTCGCGGGAGTGACAACTTGCTTGCCATTCTGCTTGAAGTTACCTTTCTTTCCCTTTGCCCTTTTCTTGAAACTAGTGGTCTTGTCAATCATCAACACTTGATGCTCTTTCTTGATTTCTACCTTCGTCGATTTCAGCATCACGAAGAGCTCGGGAATCGTTTTCATCATCCCTTGCATTATAGTTCATCACGAAGTTCTACTAACTTGGTGGTGGTGACTAGAGAATTCTTGTCAATCACTATCTTATCTGGAAGATTAACTCCCACATGATTCAAGCGATTGTAGTACCCAGACAATCTGAGCACATGCTCACTAGTTGAGCGATTCTCCTCCATCTTTTAGCTATAGAACTTATTGGAGACTTCATATCTCTCAACTCGGGTTTTTGCTTGAAATATTAACTTCAACTCCTGGAACATCTCATATGGTCCATGACGTTCAAAACGTTTTTGAAGTCCCGATTCTAAGCCATAAAGCATGGTGCACAAAACTATCAATTAGTCATCATATTGAGCTAGTCAAACGTTCATAACGTCTGCATCTGCTCCTGCAATAGGTCTGTCACCTAGCGGTGCATTAGGGACATAATTCTTCTGTGTAGCAATGAGGATAAACCTCAAATCACGGATCCAACCCGTATCATTGCTACTAACATCTTTCAATACAATTTTCTCTAGGAACATATTAAAATAAACATATGAAAGCAATAACGCAAGCTATTGATCTACAACATAATTTGCAAAAAACTACCAGGACTAAGTTCATGATAAATTTAAGTTCAATTAATCATATTACTTAAGAACTCCCACTTAGACAGACATCTCTCTAGTCATCTAAGTGATCACGTGATCCAAATCAACTAAACCATGTCTGATCATCACGTGAGATGGAGTAGTTTCAATGGTGAACATCATTATGTTGATCATATCTACTATATGATTCACGCTCGACCTTTCGGTCTCCGTGTTCCGAGGCCATATCTGTATATGCTAGGCTCGTCAAGTTTAACCCGAGTATTCCGCGTGTGCAACTATTTTGCACCCGTTGTATTTGAACGTAGAGCCTATCACACCCGATCATCACATGGTGACTCAGCACGAAGAACTTTCGCAACGGTGCATACTTAGGGAGAACACTTCTTGATAATTAGTGAGAGATCATCTTAAAATGCTACCGTCAATCAAAGCAAGATAAGATGCATAAAGGATAAAAATCACATGCAATCAATATAAGTGATATGATATGGCCATCATCATCTTGTGCTTGTGATCTCCATCTTTGAAGCACCGTCGTGATCACCATCGTCACCGGCGCGACACCTTGATCTCCATCGTAGCATCGTTGTCGTTACGCCATCTATTGCTTCTACGACTATCGCTACCGCTTAGTGATAAAGTAAAGCAATTACAGGGCGTTTGCATTTCATACAATAAAGCGACAACCATATGGCTCCAGCCAGTTGCCGATAACTTCGGTTAC
Organism: Triticum aestivum; assembly: GCF_018294505.1. Classification (NCBI taxonomy): domain Eukaryota; kingdom Viridiplantae; phylum Streptophyta; class Magnoliopsida; order Poales; family Poaceae; genus Triticum; species Triticum aestivum. Next base: position 27,558,214 of record NC_057804.1, on the reverse strand, counting down.
AAAACATGATCATCTCACACAATAAAATATAGCATCACGTCTTGACCATATCACATCACAACATGCCCTGCAAAAACAAGTTAGACGTCCTCTACTTTGTTGTTGTAAATTTTACGTGGCTGCTACGGGCTTAGCAAGAACCGTTCTTACCTACGCATAAAAACCACAACGATAGTTCGTCAAGTTGGTGCTGTTTTAACCTTCGCAAGGACCGGGCGTAGCCACACTCGATTCAGCTAAAGTGAGAGAGACAGACACCCACCAGCCACCTTTAAGCACGAGTGCTCGCAACGGTGAAACCAGTCTCGCGTAAGCATACGCGTAATGTCGGTCCGGGCCGCTTCATCTCACAATACCGCCGAACCAAAGTATGACATGCTGGTAAGCAGTATGACTTGTATCGCCCACAACTCACTTGTGTTCTACTCGTGCATATAACATCAACGCATAAAACCTAGGCTCGGATGCCACTGTTGGGGAACGTAGTAATTTCAAAAAAAATTCCTACGCACACACAAGATCATGGTGATGCATAGCACTGAGAGGAGGAGTGTATCTTCATACCCTTGAAGATCGCCAAGCGGAAGCGTTTATCAACGCGGTTGATGTAGTCGTACGTCTTCACGATCCGACCGATCCAAGTACCGAACACACGGCACCTCCGAGTTCTGCACATGTTCAGCTCGATGACGTCCTCGCCTTCTCGATCCAGCAAGACGGGCGAAGTAGTAGATGAGTTCCCGCAGCACGACGGCATGGTGACGGTGTTGGTGAAGAACAATCTCCGCAGGGCTTCGCCTAAGCACTACGGAAACTATGACGGAGGATAAACTAGAGGGGACGGGGTTGCCGGCACACGGCTTGGTGTTTCTTGATCTGTCTTTGGTGCTAGCCATGTCCCTCTATTTATATGTTGAGCCTTGGGGTCGAAACTTGGAGTAAAAGCTTCCACAAAGTCGGTTTCACCCGAAAGGCAAGAGTCCTTCTCGGACTCCAGGGCTAGACACCAGGGTTCCCGGCGTCTGGACCCAGACGCCAGGGACCCTGGCGTCTGGCCCCTGGACTTCGCAAAACTTCCTTTTGCGCTTTCCAAAAACCTTGTGGGCTTTCCCCTTTGGCCCAAATAACGTGTTCTCGTTCCCAAACATTTCGGGAAACATCCGGAACCCCTTCCGGTGAATTCCGGAACTCTTCCAGAGATCAAACACTATTATCCCATATATCAAACTTTATCTCCGGACCATTCCGGAGTTCCTCGTCATGTCCATGATCTTATCCGTGACTCCGAACAACATTTGGTTACCAACATACATAACTCATATAATACTATATCGTCAATGAAACGTTAAGCGTGCGGACCCTACGGGTTCGAGAACTATGTAGACATGACCTAGAACTTGTTTCCGGTCAATATCCAATAGCGGGACCTGGATGCCCATATTGGCTCCCACATATTCTACGAAGATCTTTATCGGTCAAACCGCATAACAACATACGTTGTTCCTTTTGTCATCGGTATGTTACTTGCCCGAGATTTGATCGTTGGTATCCAATACCTAGTTCAATCTCGTTACCGGCAAGTCTCTTTACTCGTTATGTAATACATCATTCCGTAACTAACTCATTAGCTACATTGCTTGCAGGGCTTATAGTGATGTGCATTACCGAGAGGGCCCAGAGATACCTCTCCGACAATCGGAGTGACAAAACCTAATCTCGAAATATGCCAACTCAACATGTACCTTCGGAGACACCTGTAGTACTCCTTTATAATCACCCAGTTACGTTGTGACGTTTGGTAGTACCCAAAGTGTTCCTCCGGTAAACGGGAGTTGCATAATTCTCATAGTTACAGAAACATGTATAAGTCATGAAGAAAGCAATAGCAACATACTAAACGATCAAGTGCTAGGGTAACGGAATGGGTCATGTCAATCACATTATTCGCCTAATGATGTGATCCCATTAATCAAATGACAACACATGTATATGGTTAGGAAACATAACCATCTTTGATTAATGAGCTAGTCAAGTAGAGGCATACTAGTGACTATATGTTTGTCTATGTATTCACACATGTATCATGTTTCCGGTTAATACAATTCTAGCATGAATAATAAACATTTATCATGAAATAAGGAAATAAATAATAACTTTATTATTGCCTCTAGGGCATATTTCCTTCATGTATGGCTGATCCTTTTGCTCTCCCTCGTATTAATCAAATCATTGATGTTACGGCGGGATGTGAGCGTTTGAGTTTTTTGGATGCTTACTCTGGTTATCATCAGATCAAGATGGCAGTTAAGGACCAGGAGAAGACAACCTTTATTACTCCCTTTGGAGCCTTCTGCTATGTGTCTATGCCTTTTGGGCTCAAGAGTGCCCAGGCAACTTACCAGCGCTGTATGCAGAATTGTCTCCACAGTCAGATTGGGCGCAATGTTCATGCTTATGTGGATGATATTGTGGTAAAATCTAGAGAGAAGGAGACCTTGATAGATTATTTGAAGGAGACATTCGACAATCTCCGAGTCTATAATATGATGCTTAACCCGGCCAAGTGTGTCTTTGGTGTGCCAGCAGGCAAGCTTTTGGGGTTTCTGGTTTCTAACAGAGGCATTGAGGCTCACCCGGAGAAGATCAAGGCCATTACTTCTTTGGCAAAGCCGGCGTGTATTAATGGTGTTCAACATCTGGCGGGTCGTATCGCTTCTTTAAGCCGGTTCATAAGCCGGTTAGGTGAGAAGGCCATACCACTGTATCAGATGATGAAGAAAACAAATGATTTCGTCTGGAGTGATGCTGCTAACAACGCGTTTGAAGCCTTGAAGAAACAGCTAGCTGAACTGCCAGTTCTTGTAGCTCCCATTGATAGGGAGCCATTGTTGTTATATGTGGATGCTAATGCCCAAGCTGTCAGTGTAGCTGTCGTGTGGAACGGAAGGAAGCAGGCAAGGAATATCCGATTCAGCAGCCGGTTTATTATATCAGTGAGGTGCTCATTGAGTCCAAGCAAAGGTATCCGCATTGGAAGAAGCTTGTTTATGGGTGTTCATGGCCAGCCGGAAGCTTAAACAGTATTTCCTGGGTCATCCCATCACTGTGGTCAGTTCTGCTCCTTTGGGAGATATCATTCAAAATAGAGAAGCCACAGGACGAGTAGCCAAGTGGGCCATTGAGCTTGGGCCTCATGGTTTGAAGTACGTGCCTCATACCGCCATCAAGTCTCAGGCGCTGGTGGATTTCATCAATGACTGGATAGAACTGCATATGCCTGAAGAGAAGCCAGATAACACATATTGGACTATTCACTTTGATGGATCCAGGCAATTGGAGGGCTCGGGGGCTGGAGTGTTTTTAGCTTCCCCTCGAGGTGACAAGTTCTGTTATGTTTTAAGGTTGATGTTTCCCTGTACTAACAATGCAATTGAGTATGAAGCCTTTCTCCATGGTCTTCGGATGGCTAAGGAGATGAACTTAAGCCGGGTAAGGTGTTTTGGCGACTCGGACTTGGTAGCTTAGCAGGTTTCAGGCAAATGGGATTCCAAGGACCCACTCATGGCGGCTTATCGCTGTGAGGTTGATGCCATTGCTGGACACTTCAAAGAATATCAGGTGGAGCACATTGATCGCAGGAAAAACGAGGCGGCTGACTCCTTAAGCCGTCTAGGGTCTCAGCGGAAGCCAGTCCGGCCTAACACCTTCTTGGTTGTTCTTCATAATCCTTCTGTCAAATTACCTACAGAGGAGGATCTGGCTGTTCCTGACCCGGAGGCAGAGTTGGTGGCGGCTCTTCACGCTATCCCAGATTGGACAGTGCCATATTTGGCTTGTATGACATGGGGCGAGTTGCCTGAGGATGAAACTTTAGCCAGGCAAATAACCCGGCGATCTAAATCAATGACAATTGCCAAATGGCGAGTTACACTATCGCAGTGTCACTGGGACGTTTCAACGTTGCGTCTCTCTTGAAGAAGGCCATGAGATCCTTCATGAGATTCATGAAGGGGACTGTGGTCATCATGCTAGTTCAAAGTCCCTGGTGGCCAAAGCTTTTCGTCATGGATTTTATTGGCTGACGGCTCATGCTGATGCAGAGGACTTGGTCAGTAAATGTGACGGTTGTCCGAAATTTTCACGGCGAGCTCATGTGCCGGCTCAAGAATTAAGGATGATTCCTATCACTTGTCCGTTCACAGTCTGGGGGCTTGATATGGTTGGGCCTTTTAAAAGGTCCAAGGATAAAAAGACCCACCTATTGGTGGCGGTTGATAAATTCACAAAGTGGGTTGAGGCAAAGCCGGTCAGTAAGTGTGATGCAGCCACGACAATTCAATTCATCAAAAAGGTGATTTTTTGCTTTGGTTTTCCACACAACATTATAACTGACAATTGCACCAATCTTTCCAAGGGTGCCATGGAGGAATTTTGTCAACGTGAGCATATTCGACTTGACATTTCATCAGTAGCTCACCCCCAGTCCAATGGTCAAGTTGAAAGAGCCAATCAAGAAATTTTGAAAGGCATCAAGCCCTGGCTTATGGTTCCTTTGCAGCAGATGCCGGGTTGTTGGGTGGAGGAGATACCTTCAGTGATATGGAGTATCAATACTACCCCCAACAGATCTACGGGTTACACACCTTTTTTCATGGTTTATGGAGCAGAGGAGGTTCTTCCTAGTGACATCCGTCATGACTCGCCCCGCGTGGCGGCTTACATGGAAGCTGATAATGAACAAGCACGTCAGGATGCACTTGACCTATTAGATGAGAAGCGAGACCTTGCAGCCGCCCACTCGGTGATTTACCAACAAGTTCTGCGCCGTTATCACAGCCGCCGGGTCAAGTCCAGAACCTTTCAAGAAGGTGATTTGGTGCTCTGGCTCATCCAGGATCAAACTGGTGCGCACAAGTTATCCCCGCCTTGGGAAGGACCGTTTGTGGTTAGCAAGAACTTGAACAACGGGTCATACTACCTTATCGATATTCGAGAGCATAAAGACTCACGTAAGTCAGAGGAGGAAACCCACCTGCCGTGCAATATTGCTCATCTTCAGCCTTACTACACTTGAGCCACCGGCTCTTATGATGTACATATCATGACGATGTACATATCATGATGATTATAATAAAGCGGGACCTCTGTCATTTTCATCTTCAATAATGATTTTTTGTCGTCATACTTCCAAGACCATTGAGGGCTGATCGTGTTCGAATATAGCTTAACCCCTTTGGCACAACTTCATGATTGTATTCGAATCATAGTTGTTCAAACCTTTTGATCACTTAGAGGCTAGATCGTATTCGAATCATGGCTTAACCCCTTTTGGTCCGACTTGCTGATCATATTCGAATCCAGGTCGTTAAATACTTAGACCATTGGGGGCTGATCGTATTTGAATCTAGCTTAACCCCTTTGGCACATCTTCCTGATCGTATTTGAATCATAGCTGTTCAAACAATTTGATCATTGGGGGCTGGATCATATTTGAATCATGGCTTAACCCCTTTTGGTCCAGCTTACTGGTCGTATTCAAATCAGAGTCATCAATGTTTTAAAGGTCATTTGGGGGTTTCCTGTTCAAACATAGGTCGTATTCGAACCAAGGAGAACATAGCTGTTGGTACCCTCTTGATCGACTCAATGTCAAACCCACTAGGGGGCTTCCTGGTCGTATTCGAATCATAGCTTAACCCCTTTTGGTCCGGCTTACTGATCGTATTCAAATCATAAGCCTCGCTTTTTTGCTTTTTACTTGAGTTCTTTGAAACGATCTTTCGGGTTTATCTTCATACTCTTTGCTCATATTTGAAGCATAAATGTGTGGTTTCTAGTTAACTTGGCTTGACTTGCGATGATAAGTCGCCAACATATGACAATCATAAACATTTGGAAGTATTGGCTTCTAAAGATTGGGTTATCACCCTTACTGTGCAGGTAACACAAGCCGACAGTTCAATTCAGTATCAAAGGTATGATGTGGTTGTTATAGTTATGTTTAAAGTTCTGGTTCATACCAGCCATACCTATGACTATTTTTGACATATCAGTGGTTATATGTGAGATATAATGACCCGCCCTGCGGTAAACCACCAAGGGTTCTTGTGATTTATTTGTGTGCAGGATATATCCAAAATTTTCATCTACACCAATCGACATTATGATAAGTTTCAAAAGATGTTGCCAAGTGGTGACTTAACAGTGTTGAGTATCACATAAACGTGCAGGATGGCACGACAGAGCAAAGTTATGGCTATTCTATTGCATGACTCAAAGAGTCCAAATGATTAAGTGTTTTTTCCACAAAGATCACCAACATGAACCGCCCCGCGGCTTAATCCTCTTGGCTCTGGTGGCCTGATGCTTCTGGATCATCCCGCTCCGTGTCTTCGTCCTCTTCAATTTCCTGGACGGTTGGGGATGACCAGTCAATGCCACTCAAAGTTTGGAATTCTGCTTCATTATCAATAAGTTCGTCCGGGTCAACTTCAGGCGCGAAAGTGTGCTTACGAACTAGGGGTATCAGATCATGCACTTTATATGACGGAGTTGGCATCTTCTGATTTTCCAAGTCATAGGCCGGCTCATATCTAGATAGATCGGTTTCACTAGCAATCAGACTAGCTAGAGGACGTATGGTCTTCACGCAGTTGGCAAAGTCTTTCTTGCTGAACGAGGTACCGTCTTCCTTTAAGCTCGGGTACCCGGTCGCTATGTCAGCCGGGTCTTGCTCAGGCAGCCAAGCCTTGGCCCGGCTCAACGCCGTCACAGCTCCGGCTCTTGCACATGATCGCTTCATCTCACTGAATCGCTCAGGCAGCACTGAAAATTTCCGCAGGACTTCAACTAAGAGTGTTGGAGCTTGGTTTGATGGAGAGTTTGTGGCCAGAGCGCATTGAGTTCTGGCATACAACTATTCTACTAGAGTGTAAATCGCCTTCAGCTTCACCAGCATATCTTGATTCAGATTGGTGCTCCTAGGGCCTGCATAATAATCATGGACGAGTTAAAATCGGTTCATGTCATCCTGGCAGATATTCAAATATGACATGTATAAGGCGACTTACCAAAGATAGCTAACACCATCTGAGATACGTGGTGTTTTAAGCCGAACAATTCTGAGGTTACTTCCGCAAGAGCCGCCTCCACTTTGTCTGCCCATTGGGTTAAAGCAATTTTTTTCTTCAGCCCAGGTTTTCTTCTCAGCTTCAAATCCGGCTTTCAGTTTTTCCAATTCAGATATACTAAATTCAAATTTGGTGTTGGCCTTCCGGGTCTCAGCTTCTTGCGCCTCCAGCCGGTATTTCAACTCACCCAATTGAGATTCCAGTTGAACAGTGGTGTCCTGTGCATATGCCAATTCAAAAATATAAGTCATTAACAAGGAAGTCCCAAGCACTTTGCAAGCACGAGTACTTGACACTTGGGGACTAATGTTTACTGCACAAATTCATACAATGACTTATGCAAATAAGTCCCAAGCACTTTGCGAGCAAGAGCACTTGGCACTTGGGGGCTAATGCATATTGCTTGTCTCATGATAATGTTGTTACAAACGACTGGCTCATGAAAACTACACAAGTAAGTGATATTCTTTCAGCACTATGAAGGACCGGCTCATTCATGCTGATTAAGCCGACCTTTGGGGGCTACGGATTCAACGTCTATTTCTATAGATTCATTATGAGTCGGATGGCTATAAGCTGGATTGGAAGAAATTCTTTCAAAGATCATTATTTATGCTCACGGAAGTCAAGTCTATAGCATATTCAAATTATTCATAAACAGTAGACTTGGGGGCTGGCAGGATGTGCATAAAGAAATACATAAGAGCTCATACCTCAAATTTCAGATGCATCTGTTTTACCGTCTCAACTTCAACGTCGCGGTTGGAGTTTACTTGGCTGAGATAGCTAGAATATACCTCGCCAATGCTTAGTTGAGAGTAGTTGGCAACGTCAAACTTCACCTTTCGCCGTTGGATGTGTTCCTCCTTGGAAGAATGTTTGGCCAACACGGTCGGTCTTCCCGGCTCTTGACAACTGGTGTTGGTGATCACCATGTCAACGTCGTGAGTGTCAGCTGTCTTCACTGGACTTGAGGTTTCAGGGTTTACAGGAGCAACACTAGCTCGCTCCATTCGCGGGTCAGATGTCATCGACGGGTCATCAAGAGCCGGTTCTGATGGCGGAGGAACAGGGTCCTCCGATGCTGCCATTTGTGGCTCCGGTTCACCAGCTTTTGGGTCTTTGGACGGTTTATTTTCCCTTGCCTTCTTACTAGGCTTGGATTTTCCACTGCATAAGTCACAAGAGATCAATATAAACGTCAAGAAGGATAAATAGAGCAAGTAAAAAATTGTTATTACCTGGGGGCAGTCTTGAAAGCCGACAAGTGTGATTGGGATGAGTCGCGAGAGGAGGAACGAGAAGTTTCCTGATAATTGGAGTCAGAGGAATTTAGTGGTTGACGAGTGAGACCCTCTAGAGGATATAAAGAGTTTAAGTCAGGGGTGACCTCATTCCGGCGCTTCCTCGGCGTATTCGGTAAGCCGGAGGATAATTCTACATCCTTGCTGGCCCTAGTGTGTCACCGGCTCTCATGCTGCTGCTGCTTCAAAAGAAAATCATGATCTAGATGAGCTAAGGGGCATGGAAATCTTACTTTCCGGGTTACTCTTCGGGTTTTTTGTCTTGGAAAAGGCTCGGAGTCAGATGAGATGATAGTTACCTCTTCTTCAACAGCTTGACTGGTCCCCGTGTCATCCTGATGATAGTCAATGTCAATAAGGTGGTTGAAAAAGGAGCCAAGAGAGTCGAGGGCTACCTCCAACTCAGAGGAGTCGTCCTGCGCGAGCAGCTCAGAAGCGCTGGGTTTCTTTCCTTTCTTCCTCGTGGTTTTCTTGGTGCCTTTTTTGGCTCCCCTGGCCTTCTTGGCAGCTTCATGATCATATTCTTTCTTCCAGAAAGCGTCATCATCCTGTAAACATCATCAAGGTTGACATAAAACAAAGTATTCAAAGGTGATGACAAAATAAAGTATACGGCGGCTTACCCCTGGTATATGATTAAATGGCGGCAAGTATTGCAACACATATTTAAATGGCGGCTTAAGAAGGGGCCTAATGGTATATGATTAATTATAGCGGGTTATGTAAGCCGCCATGAGCAATTGATATCTATCAAAGGAGAAATCTGTGGAACATTGAGGTTAACTACACTGGTGATATGAGCCGCCATGGATAAGTGGATCTAACAAGATGCAGTTTTTGACTAAGTACCATACAAGCAGGTTTCACAGATTGCAAACTATTATTTCGGATCAACGACAGTTTAGAAAAGAAAAATAATCAAGACCTAATACCAGTGCAGGGGAGTTCATAGTTCTAATGAGATTTATTTTCAATGGAAAAAAGGGGGTCCGCTGGTATTGAGGAGAAAGGAAAACCTACTACCGCACAAGTCCTATGCCGTTTTCAGATCAAAAGGGGTATGGTGGAGGAACTAAGAAGAAACTACGAAGAACACGATGAACAGCCGAAACTCTAATGCGATCTGACGCGTTGGAGGAGGAGCACTTACATGTGCAGATCTGACTGCGGTGGAGCGCCGGAGTTCTCTGATCCGACACAGGTTGATGCAGCGGCCAAGGTCGAGGAGGACGAGGTGCTTCGTGGAGGTTGTGGAGCTCGAGCGGCAGAGGGTCGCGCGAGGAAGGAGATGATGGAAAGGGGAGAATGAGAAGAGACCGGTCGACCCTATTTATAAGGAAGGCCAATAAGTGGGCGCGAAAAATGAGGATGCCAGAACATGGTTATCCAGCTGCACGGGCGCCTCGATTCTAGGGGCAGTTATTAAAACAAAGATCCGTTGAGATATGTCGGATGTCGTGCAAATTTATGACAGGTGACGTCATGGCGGGTTATCGCAATCTCAGGAAGTGACGTCATGGTGGGTTACAAATTCTAGCACAAGAGAGAAGAGAAGAATCTTCTAAGTGTTGAAGATTGACATGAACAAGTTCAAATCAACATGGGGCCTAATGTTGGGGATATAACTATTGGTATGACCCGCCCAGGAGGGTCCGGGTTATACCTACGGTGACTCCTAATATGAAGCCCATGATAACATTAAAGATAGCGGTTAACGAGCCAAGGGCCCAAGGCCCAGGGGCGACTTAGGCCTGTAGATATAAACCGCCATATATGAAAGACTTGTACTATAAGGCATGTAAAGTAGTCACCAAGCTGGACACGTTATCTATGAACCGGCCAGGACTCCATGAAGCCGTTGGGCGTCAACCTATGTATATAAAGGGACAACCCGGCGGCGGTTCAGGGCAAGAAACAACAGATTGAAAGCTGGGTCAAGCGGATTCACTCCCTGGTAATCGAGACATAAGCAATACCACCCAAACTGGATCGTAGGCTTTTACCTTCACCGCAAGGGGCCGAACTAGTATAAACCCTGTGTCCTTTGTCCCGTTTAACCCCTTTAAGCTAACCTAGAGGCGATGGCTCCATGACTAAGTTCTTTCACGAGGACATCTGTCGTGACTATTCCACGACAGCACCAGAAAAGAGCTTGATGTCTACTACACAACTTTATTCTTGTAGACTCATGTTGGGTCTCCAAGCGCAGAGTTTTGTAGGACAGTAGCAATTTTCCCTCAAGTGGATGACCTAAGGTTTATCAATCCGTGGGAGATGTAGGATGAAGATGGTCTCTCTCAAACAACCCTGCAACCAAATAATAAAAAGTCTCTTGACCCCAACACACCCAATACAATGGCAAATTGTATAGGTGCACTAGTTTGACAAAGAGATGGTGATAAAAGTGTAATATGGATGGTAGAAATATATTTTTATAATCTGAATAAATAAAAATAGCAAGGTATCAAATAGTAAACGGGCACAAAAATGGTATTGCAATGCTTAGAAACAAGGCCTAGGGTTCGTACTTCCGCTAGTGCAATCTCTCAACAATGCTAATATAATTGGATCATATAACCATCCCACAAAGTGCGATGAAGAATCACTCCAAAGTTCCTATCTAGCGAAGAATGTAAGAAGAAATTGTTTATAGGGTACGAGACCACCTCGAAGCTATTCTTTCTGATTGATCTATCCAAGAGTTCATACTAAAATAACACCAAATAATTTCAGATTTATAATACTCAATTCAACACAAAGAACTTCAAAGAGTTCCCCAAGATTTCTACCAGAGAAACAAAGACACGAACGTGCATCAACCCCTATGAATAGATAACCCCAATGTCACCTCGGGAATGCGCAAGTTGAGTGCCAAACCATACATCAAGTGAATCAATATGATACCCCATTTTCACCACGAGTATTCATTTGCAAGACATATATCAAGTGCTCTCAAATCCATAAAAGTATTCAATCCGATAAAACGAAATCTCAAAGGGAAAACTCAATTCATCACAAGATAGAGAGGGGAAAACACCATACGATCCGACTATATTAACAAAGCCCGCGATACATCAAGATCGTGACATCTCAAGAACATGAGAGAGAAAGAGAGATTAAACACATAGCTACTGGTGCAAACCCTAGCCCTGAGGGTGGACTACTCCCTCCTCATCATGGTGGCCGCCGGGATGATGAAGATGGCCATCGGTGATGATCTTCCCCTCCGGCAGGGTGCCAGAACGGTGTCTAGATTGGTTTTGGTGGATACAGAGGCTTGTGGCGGTGGAACTTCCGATCTAGGGTTACCCCCAGGGTTTTTGGAATATTTGGTGATTTATGGGGAAAAGAGGGGGTGCAGGAGGCCACCGAGGTGGGTACAACCCACCTGGGCACGCCTGGGTCCCCAGGTGCGCCCTGGTGGGTTGTGCCCCCCTCGGGGCACCTCCAGGTGCTTCTCTAGCCCACTGGATGTCTTCTGGTCCATAAAAAATCCACAAAAAGTTTTGTGGTGTTTGGACTCTGTTCGATATTGATATCTTGCAATGTAAAAAAGAAGCAAAAAACTTCAACTGGCACTGGGCACTGGGTCAATAGGTTAGTCCCAAAAATGATATAAAGTTGCTACAAAATGATTCTAAAACATCCAAGAATGATAATATAATAGCATGCATACTTCATAAATTATAGATACGTTGGAGAAGTATCATTCTGGCATAGACATGGAGTCCTCAGAGCATGACCCAGCTGATTCTCCCCTTCACCTGTAGGGTGGTCAAGCTCGAGCTCCTCAAATCCCTCCATTTCTTCATCCTCCATCACAACAGCATAGCCATGTGGAATCAGACGGCAGTGATAAGTTCCGTCGGGTTGAGGAGGTGCAACAGAGCCGACAACTGCCTTCAAAGTGAGGTTCTGGCATTTTTTCATAAACTGGTAATGTTGAGCCTCCGTGATAGTATCCACCGGGTAGCTAGGAGCCGTGAAGTCAGGCTGAACGAGCTCCGTGGAAGCCACGCTGCTTCTCCATTGAGATGGCGGGGTAGCTTATAGGGTAGCTTCGTGCCGCTGAGATGGTTGGTCGGCAGCTCGCTAGCTCTCAACTTGTACCTCTAGCTTTAGTACTCTTGCATTGAGCTTCTGCATTTCGTCCAGCTCCTATTTCCTCTTCCTCTCCCGGGTTTTGTAACCGCATGCGCCGGGAAACCCAACCTTCCACGCAACAGAGCCTGGTGTGCCTCGTGTTCATCCAGGGTGCTCAGGATTCCCGAGGGCCTCAATCAGCTCATCCTTCTCTTTGTCGGGAATGAACGTCCCTTCCTGCGCTGCGGCGATATACTTCTTAATATTCTTGAAGGGTATTGCAAGTTGCTCGTCCGTCCAATGACACTTCCCGGTTTCAGGGTCCAAAGTTCCCCCAACCGCAAAGAACCAAGTCCTTGAACGGTCTGGCCAGTTCAATGTATCTGGTTCGACCCCTTTAGCAATCAGGTCATTCTCAGCTTTGTCCGACAATGGCCAGGCTTTGAGGTAGCCACCTGACCTGGTGCGATGGTGATACAACTTCTTTGCAACATTTATCTTGATTATCTCTGACATTTTCTTACTCTTGTCCGATGTTTGTAGGCCACAAATGCGGGCCAGTGATCTCTTATCTTCTCAAATCGCCCGGTGAATTCTGGGGTCTTCCCTTTGTCGTCAAACATTGATTTCAACTCATTCTTCCACCTCCTGAATAGATCTGCCATCTTCTTAAGAGCACACGCCTTGACCAGTGGCTCTATAACTGGCTTATTTGGATCCTCCTCAGGCAGTAGGGTGAAATTTGCCTTCAGCAAGGTCCAAAGATCATCTTTCTGTCTATCGGTGACATAAGAAACTTGAGGGTCTTTGTTCTTAGGCTTATTCCATAGCTAGATGCTCATCGGGATACTGTCCCTAAAAATAGCTCCGCACTGAGCAGAAAATGCATCCTTGGTCCGCCTGGGTTAAATCGGTTGGCCATCGTCCGCGATTACTATGATCGTGAACCTTTCACCCTGGCACAACCTTTTCTTCGGGCCTTGTCTCGTTACCGAAGTTTGGCTCGATCCAGAGGGCTATAAAAGAAGAAAGACGAGTTAATACATGTACATACCAAAACAATTAATGCATCAATTAGCTAGTTAGCACCGGCTTAATTAATATATATACCTCGCCGGACTTTGCAATAGCCCCCTCCTCCGTTCAGTCACCGGAGCCGTCATCACGGTCTCCTTCTTCCACTGGCATTCGGTCAACAAAGCCATCATGATCATGTCTTTCCTCCTCCATTGTTCGATCACTGGAGACTTCATCCTATCCTTCCAGACCATCGGTGTCGTTGAGAAACGACAAGACATCACGTCCGTCGTGGATTATGCCCCCCAACAGCTCTTCTTGTTCTAAGTCTCTTTGGTCCATAGTTTCTGCAAATATTACAACATGGCAATTAATATACAAACATGAGAGATGGATATATTAGTGGCAAACATAGATCTAGCTAGCTAATCACAACAAGGAATATTAATTAGTGGCCTCAACGCTTCTACGGTTTGGGGTGGCTTCAACAATGCTTCTAGGGTTTGGGGTGCGCTCGACAACGCTCTTTTAACTTGGTAAATTTGGGTGGCCTCAACGCTTCTAGGGTTTGGGGTGGCCTCGGTAATGCTTCTAGGGTTTGGGGTGGCCTCGACGCTTCTAGGGTTTGGTAGGGAGAGAGGGGGTTGATCGACGTCCCCCCCCCCTCATGCCGAAGAGTTACTGGAGTTCTCTCATGAATGTCTGACATCCGGACCACCTCTCTCATGGATGTCAAGAAAGGAATTTAACAAAATGGCGCCATTCTGGATGTGTAGAAAATGGTCAATATTTTTCCTGGTCTCATCTACCCTTCTATATGTCATGTTGTTAGTGTCAAAGGATTCAAGAAAACCATGGCTTCGTCATTAGCCGGAAGTAACAGGCACATAATGGTACGAAGCTCTCCAAAATTGTTTTGGAACGGAGTCCTGGATAGGATAATTAGTTTTTTGGTACGAAGTTCAGCATGAGCCTTTCGAATATCGCTATTTGGAAGGCCTTTGCTGAAATTCATGCCAACAAGCAAATTATTCTATCCGGATCAACTTGTGCACATCCATAATGGGGGCATTCTTGATAAATCTGTGTCAAAACTCAAACTTTGACATATGATCAAATATTTTTGCATATGTCAAAATTCAAACTTTGACATATGATCAAATGTTGCATATGTCAAAATTCAAACATTGACATATGATCAAACTTTGATATATGATCAAATGTTGCATATGTCAAAATTCAAACTTTGACATATGATCAAATGTTGCATATGTCAAAATTCAAACTTTGACATATGATCAAACTTTGATATACGATCAAATGTTGCATTTGTCAAAATTCAAACTTTGACATATGATCAAAATCATTGCAAACTTTTAATATGACAAACTTTTCATACATTGAAACTTTCTATTTTTTATCAAGATCATCATGATGAAGTAGCCACTCATCATATGAAAATTTTAACATTTGTTTCTCTATCTAAAAAACCCTAAAAAAGATTCTCTTCTTACTCGAGTCATGTAAGAGTTTTCTATTATATATGTATGCATGCATATGTTATTTGGTTCTCGGCCTCACTTTGTTGTTGTGAACTCCACCATTTCTCTAAAAAAGTTCTCTATGCAAATTTCTCTAAGAAATGTCTTTGGTCAACTTTGATAATAACCTATATATGCACATATCTCTAAATTTGATTAATGACCTATGAAAATTTCTATAAAAAATGACTTTGATCATGAATATCTCTAACTATGTAAATATTTTTCTTAATAAATTATAAAGTTGGAATTTCAATTATTCATATTTTCAACGAATTTTTTCTAAAATGCAAATATGAACATATATAGAGAACATACATAGATAAAACTTTTCTAAAAATGTAACTTTTGCATATATGAACATATACAGAGAACATACATGCATACATTTTTCTAAAAATGCAAAAAAATGATCATATGAACAAAAGAAATTATATGAACAAAAAAAACATACATCATCTATCATCAACATCATCTAACAATCATATGGAAAAAATGTATATGAACAAGCAAGCTAGGGGAGGAGGACAGGGAGGAAAGGGGGCCGGCCAAACCGTAGCGCGGAGCGGAGCGGACCGTCGGCGAGGGCTCTGGGCAGGGGCGCGGTGACAGCATCGGGGGAAGGGGTGCAGCGACGGCGTCGGGCGCGTCGGTGAGGGTTCGGGGCAGGGGCGCGGTGATGGCGTCAAGGGCAGGGCACGGCGACGAGGGCTCGGGGCAGGGGCGCAGCGACGGCCTCGGGGGCAGGGGCATGGCAACGGCGTCGGGGGCGGCGACGGCGACACCAACGATGGGGCAGGGGCGATGACGGCATCGAGGGCAGCGACAGCGATGGCGGGTAGGGGTAGCCTGGCATCATCATCGGAGAGATCGAAGAACTGAATGGAAATTTTCACAAGTGCTGCTTATATAGGTGAAGCATTGGTCCCGGTTTGTGGCACCAACCGGGATCAATGCCCCCCTTTAGTCCCGGTTGGTGCCACCAACCGGGACCAAAGGTCAGTTTTCAGTAGCCCAAAGGCAGGAAACAGAGACCTTTGGTCTCGGTTGGTGGCACCAACCGAGACTAAAGGTGGGCATTGGTACCAGTTAGTGCCACGAACCGGGACCAAAGGGCGGCATTGGTCCCGGTTCGTGCCACCAACCGGGACCAATAGCCTTGCACAGCGGCGTGGTGGTGGGAGTTTAGTCCCACCTTGCTTGTTGGGAGTGCCCCACACCTGTTTATAAGCTCCGCTACCTCTTCCATCTCGAACTCCTCTGAATTGCAGGCCTACGGGCCTAATATAACACTGCTATGCCTGTGGGCCTACTGGACCCACCGCCGGCCTGCATCCTGGCCCAACATGCTAGTTGGGTTTCTAGTCGTATGCAGGCCGTGGTGGCCCTGTAGGCGGCACTTTTTAATTTTTTCTGTATTTTTTGTTTTATGCTTTACTTATTTTTTTAGAGTTTTTGAGTGATTCATTTTGCTTTATGTAAATTTTAGGTTATTTTAAATGTCTGCTTTAATCAAAAACAGATTTTGTTATTTTAGTTTGCTATTAAAGTTTCTAACAAAAATTGTTTTTATGAAAATTATTTTTGCTATTAATGTTCTGAACAAAAATTACTTTGATAATTTAAGTTGCATAAATTTTATCAAAAATTAGCTTCAAAAATACTAGAGGTTTATAAAATCTTTTTAGTTGATTCCTTTTGCTATTAGAGCTTTATAAAAGCTTTTTAGTTGATTCATTTTGCTATTGAAGAGTATTATAGTTTTGTTTTAGTTGATCATAACAGAATATTTTAATTGATTATTTTAGTTCATTCTTTTTGCTATTAGAGTTTCATAAAAGTTTTCTAGTTCATTCTTTTTACTGAAAGAACTATGTCTCTTTTTCCTAAAAGAACTATGTGGCGCTTTGGCTCATCGTATGATGTATTTGCTTCCTTATCTTTTTTTTCTCGGTTTGGTAGACATGTCCTTCACATAGAAAACCTGTGCCACATCATTGGCTAGGACGAATGGTTCGTCTGTGTACCCAAGATTGTTCAGATCCACTGTTGTCATTCTGTACTGTGGGTCTACTTGTACCCTGCCTCTTGACAGATTGACCCATTTGCACTGAAACAAAGGGACCTTAAAATCATGTCCATAGTCAAGTTCCCATATGTCCACTATGTAACCATAATATGTGTCCTTTCCCCTCTTGGTTGCTGCATCAAAGAGGACACTGTTGTTTTGGTTGGTGCTCTTTTGATCTTGGGCGATCGTGTAAAATGTATTCCCATTTATCTCATACCCTTTGTAAGTCAATACAGTCGAAGACGGTCCCCTGGCCAACGAGTACAACTCATCAGAAACAGTATTGTCACCCCTGAGACGTGTTTGCAACCAACTGCCGAAAGTCCTAATGTGTTCACATGTAATCCAGTCATTACACTGCTCCGGGTGTTTGGAGCGCAGAATGTTCTTGTGTTCATTGACATACGGGGTCACCAAGGTAGAATTCTGTAGAACTCTGTAGTGTGCTTGAGACCAAGAATGCACGTCCCCACATATTATTGAGTCCCCTCCTAGCGTGCCTTTTCCAGTAAGTTTCCCCTCATACCACGACTGAGGGAGACCAATCTTCTTAAGGTCAAGAATGAAGTCAACACAAAACCTAATGACATCCTCTGTTTGATGGCCCATGGAGATGCTTCCGTCTGGCCTAGCACGGTTACGAACATATTTCTTTAGGACTCCCATGAGCCTCTCAAAGGGGAACATATTGTGTAGAAATACAGGGCCCAGAACGACAATCTCGTCGACAAGATGAACTAGGACATGCGTCATTATATTGAAGAAGGATGGTGGGAACACCAACTCGAAATTAACAAGACATTGCGCCACATCACTCCTTAACCTTTGTAGGATTTCTGGATCGATCACCTTCTAAGAGATTGCATTGAGGAATGCACATAGCTTCACAATGGCTAATCGAACGTTTTTCAGTAGAATCCCCCTCAATGCAACCAGAAGCAGTTGCGTCATAATCACATGGCAGTCATGAGACTTTAGGTTCTAGAACTTTTTCTCTCGCATACTTATTATTCCCTTTATATTCGACGAGAAGCTAGATGGGACCTTCATACTGAGCAAGCATTCAAAGAAGATTTCCTTCTCTTCTTTGGTAAGAGCATAGCTAGCAGGACCTTCATACTGCTTTGGAGGCATGTCGTATTTTTTGTGCACACGTTGCTGGCTCTCCTGTGCCTCCGATGTATCTTTTGTCTTCCCATACAAGCCCAAGAAGCCTAGCAGGTTCACGCAAATATTCTTCGTCACGTGCATCACGTCGATTGCAGAGCAGACCTCTAGGTATTTCTAGTAGGGTAGGTCCCAAAATATAGATTTCTCTTCCACATGGGTGCGCGTCCCTCAGCGTCATTCGGAACAGATAGTCCGCCGGGACCCTTTCCAAAGATTACTTGTAAATCATTGACCATAGCAAGTATGTGATCACCAATACGGATGGCGGGCTTCTTCCGGTGATCTGCCTCGCCTTTGAAATGCTTGCCTTTCTTTCGACATTGATGGTTGGTCGTAAGAAATCGACGATGCCCCACGTACACATTCTTCCTGCATTTTTAGGTATATAATTTCGGTGTCATCTAAATAGTGTGTGCATGCATGGTATCCCTTGTTTGTCTATCCTAAAAGGTTACTGAGAGCAGGCCAATCATTGATGGTTACAAACAACAATGCATGCAGGTCAAATTCCTGCTGTTTGTGCTCATCCCACACACGTACACCGTTACCATTCCACAGCTGTAAAAGTTCTTGAACTAATGGCCTTAGGTACACATCAATGTCATTGCCGGGTTGCTTAGGGCCTTGGATGAGAACTGGCATCATAATGAACTTCCAATTCATGTACAGCCAAGGAGGAAGGTTATAGATACATAGAGTCACAGGCCAGGTGCTATGATTGCTGCTCTGCTCCCCAAAAGGATTAATGCCATCTGCGCTTAAACCAAACCATACGTTCCTTGTGTCACCTGCAAAGTCCTCCAAGTACTTTCTCTCAATTTTCTGCACTTCGACCCGTCAGCGGGTGCTCTCAACTTCCCGTCTTTCTTACGGTCCTCTCTGTGCCATGATACGTCTCCGTCATATCTATAATTTTTGATAGTTCCATGCCAATATTATTCAACTTTCATATATTTTTGGCAACTTTTTATACTATTTTTGGGACTAACATATTGATCCAGTGTCCACTGCCAGTTCCTTTCTGTTGCATGTTTTATGTTTCGCAGAAAACCCATATCAAACGGAGTCCAAACGGAATAAAAATGGACGGAGAATATTTTTGGAATATTTATGATTTTTGGGAAGAAGAATCAACACGAGACAATCTTCGAGTTGCCCACGAGTCAGGGGGAGTTCCCAAGGGGGGTGGGCGCGCCCCTGACCCTCCTGGCCACTCCGTAAGCTGGTTGGTGCTCTTCTTTCGCTGCAAGAAAGCCAATATCCTGATAGAAATTGTTTCCAAAGGACAACCCAATGCTCACAATCATAAAAGATGTCCAAGATAGTATATTTATATGTGAGAACCTCTCTTTCTTTATTACTCCCTATTAATTGCAACGATGACCAAAACTATGTTTGCCAACTCTCAACAACTTTTATGCCTCATACTCTTTATGTGTGAAGTCATTACTATCCATAAGATCAACATGGTTTCTTTTGTTTCTTTTTATTCTTTCTGCTTTCTCAAGATCATAGCAAGATAGCAAAGCCCTTGACCCAACACTAATCTTTATTATAGATAGCTCACGGACTCGATTACATAGAGGGTTCACAAAGCAAAACTCAAAACTAAATCATACCAAACTTTATTCTACTAGATCAAGATAATACCAAAAGGATCGAACTAAGAAAAACTATAAAGATAGGAGTGTGATGGTGATACGATACCGAGGCACCTCCCCCAAGCTTGGCAGTTGCCAAGGGGAGTGCCCATACACATGTGATTTATGTCTCCTTTGCTGGTGAAGAGGGTAGTGTTGTTGATGATGTAGGCTTGTCCTCCATCTTCCAAGGCATAGGCTCCCCATCATAGAAGGATGATCGAGTCTCCGGGATCCTCAAATATGCGGCCAAACTCATCCTCTTGAAACTATATTCATACTCACAGTTTTGGTTTTGCAGGTCATAGATCTGGGCTTGGAGGTGCTCGATTTTCTCATGAAGCTTGAAGATGGTCTCCCCAATGTCCTTGGCCTCCATCTTGTGCTTGTTGGTGAACTCCGCAATCATCATCTGGTTGGTGTTGAGTCCGTGTTCCACCATCCCTTGGCACTTGAAAACTTGTTGATTCATTGCTTCAAGCCTTGTCTCCACGCTTCCGGTCCTCCTTGGTCCCTCAACATCGCGGATGTGCAGCACCCCCTCATGCATCTCAATGGTTTGAGGGTGTTGCAGCACCTCTGCGAGGTAGGGATTGATGACCTTCTCGAAAAACTTGTCCTTGGGGGCGCTTGAAGACGTCATGGTGATCTAGATCTGTCAGAAAAACAGCTCGAAACAAAGACAGAGGATATTTGCGTGATACGGTGGTCAAAACCTCCGGGAGATTATATAATGAATTTTTACCGACAAAAAGAAGTATCGTGCAAGAAAACGGAGTCCGGAGAGCACACGAGGTGCCCACGAGGCAGGGGGCGCGCCCAGTAGGGTAGGGCGCGCCCTCCACCCTCGTGGATGCCTCGTGTCCTTCCCGGACTACTTCTTATTTTCCTATTTTCTTAAATATTCCAAAACGGAGAAATACTGCTGTTAAAATTAATTTGGAATCGATTTACTTACCGTACCACGTACCTATTCCTTTTCGGAGTCTGGAACGTTCCGAAAAGTTTCCTTTATGTATTCCTTCGGGGTTACGATTTCAATAACATTAGTTTCAACATTTATTGGGTTACCTGAGATATAATGTTTAATTCTTTGACCGTTCACCACCTTCAGATTCGTGCCCTCGAAGTTGTTGATTTTTATGGCACCGGAACGATAGACTTCCTCGATAACGTAAGGGCCTTCCCATTTAGAGAGAAGTTTTCCTGCAAAATTTTTTTAAAGAGAGTTGAAGAGCAACACATAGTCACCTACATTAAACTCACGCTTTTGTATCATTTTGTCATGCCATCTTTTAACCTTTTCTTTAAATAATTTGGCATTTTCATAAGCTTGGGTTCTCCATTCATCAAGTGAGCTAATGTCAAATAACCTCTTCTCACCGGCAAGTTTGAAATCATAATTAAGCTCTTTAATAGCCCAATATGCCTTATGTTCTAGTTCGAGAGGTAAGTGACAAGCTTTTCCATAGACCATTTTATATGGAGACATACCCATAGGATTTTTATATGCAGTTCTATAAGCCCATAATGCATCATGAAGTTTCTTGGACCAATTCTTTCTAGATCTATTAACAATATTTTGCAAAATTAATGTAAGTTCTCTATTACTCAGCTCTACTTGGCCACTAGACTGTGGGTGACAAGGAGATGCAATTCTATGATTAACATCATACTTAGCAAGCATTTTACAAAAAGCACCATGAATAAAATGAGAGCCACCATGAGTCATTAAGTATCTAGGGACTCCAAACCTCGTAAAAATAACTTCTTTAAGCATCCTAATGGAGGTGTTATGATCAGCACTACTAGTTGGAATAGCTTCTACCCACTTAGTAACGTAATCAACAACAACTAAAATATGTGTATACCCATTAGAGGCAGGAAAAGGTCCCATATAATCAAAGCCCCAAACATCAAATGGTTCAATAACAAGAGAATAGTTCATAGGCATTTCTTGACGTCTACTAATATTACCAATTCTTTGACATTCATCACAAGATAAGACAAACTTACGGGCATCTTTGAAGAGAGTAGGCCAATAAAAACCAGATTGCAATACCTTATGTGCAGTTCTATCTCCAGCGTGGTGTCCTCCATATGCCTCAGAGTGACACTTGCGTAGGATCTGTTCATGTTCATGCTCAGGTACACAACGTCTAATAACACCATCTACTCCTTTATAAAGGTGTGGGTCATCCCATAAGTAATGTCTTAAATCATAGAAGAACTTTTTCTTTTGTTGGTATGTGAAACTAGGTGGTATGAATTTAGCAACAATGTAATTAGCATAATCAGCATATCATGGAGTAGTACGAGAAGCATTTGTGACAACTAATTGTTCATCAGGAAAGCTATCATTAATAGGTAGTGGGTCATCAAGAACATTCTCTAACCTAGACAAGTTGTCTCCAACGGGGTTCTCAACTCCCTTTCTATCAATAATATGTAAATCAAATTCTTGTAGCAAGAGAACCCACCTAATAAGTCTAGGTTTAGCATCTTTCTTTTTCATAACATATTTAATAGCAGCATGATCAATGTGAATAGTTACTTTAGAATGAACAATATAAGGTCTGAACTTATCACAAGAAAATACAACTGCTAAAAATTCTTTTTCAGTAGTAGCATAATTTCTCTGGGCACTGTCTAGAGTTTTACTAGCATATTGAATAACATTTAGTTTCTTATCAACTCTTTGTCCTAGAACAACACCTACAACATAATCACTAGCATCACACATAATTTCAAAGGGTAAATTCCAATCAGGAGGTTGAACAATAGGTGCAGAAACCAAAGCTTTCTTAAGTATTTCAAATGCTTCTACACAATCATCATTGAAGACAAAAGGAATATCTTTTTGTAATAGATTAATCAGAGGCCTAGAGATTTTGGAAAAGTCCTTAATGAACCTCCTATAAAAACCGGCATGACCAAGGAAACTTCTTATACCTTTGATGTCCTTGGGAGATGGCATCTTTTCAATGGCATCAACTTTAGCTTTATCAACTTCAATACCTCTTTCAGAAATTTTATGCCCCAAGACAATGCCTTCATTAACCATAAAGTGGCACTTCTCCTACTTCAAAACAAGACTAGTATCTTCGCATCTCTGCAAAAATCGTTCAAGGTTGCTCAAGCAATCATCAAAAGAGGATCCATAAACGGAGAAATCATCCATGAATACCTCACAAATCTTTTCACAAAAGTCAGAGAATATAGCCATCATGCATCTTTAAAAAGTAGAAGGTGCATTACATAAACCAAAAGGCATACGTCTGTAAGCAAAAGTACCGAAAGGGCAAGTAAAAGTGGTCTTTTCTTGATCATCCGCTGACACAGGTATTTGAGAGAAACCAGAATAACCATCTAGAAAGCAAAAATGTGTATGTTTGGATAGTCTTTCTAGCATTTGATCAATAAAAGGTAAAGGGTAATGATCCTTTTTAGTAGCTTTATTTAATTTGCGGAAATCAATTACCATCCTATAACCTGTAATAATTCTTTGCGTGATCAATTCATCTTTATCATTAGGAACAACAGTAATACCTCCCTTCTTAGGGACACAATGGACAGGACTTGCCCACGTACTATCAGCAACGGGATAAATTATACCTGCCTCTAGGAGCTTTAGTATTTCCTTTCTTACCACTTCCTTCATCTTAGGGTTTAATCGTCGTTGATGATCAATAACTGGTTTGGCGTCTTCTTCCAACTTAATTTTGTGTTGGCATAGAGGGGGACTAATGCGCTTAAGATCATCAAGAGTATATCCAATAGCAGCACGGTGCTTCTTCAGAGTTTTCAATAATCTTTCCTCCTCCTGCTCTGAAAGGTTAGCACTAATAATAACAGGATATATCTTATTTTCATCAAGATAAGCATATTTAAGGGTATCAGGTAATGGTTTAAGCTCAAACACGGGATCACCCTTGGGTGATGGAAGATCCCCTAGGATTTCAACAAGTAAGTTGTGTTTCAAAATAGGACCCTGTTTAAAGAATACTTCATCTATTTCCCTTCTTTCATTCATGAATATATCATTTTCATGGTCTAGCAAATATTGTTCTAAAGGATCAGTAGGAGGCACATCAATAGAAGCAAGACCAATAATTTCATCTTTACTAGACAGTTCTTTATCATGTGGTTGTCTACGAAATTTAGCAAAGTTAAACTCATGAGTCATATCATCCAAGCCAATCGTGACAACATCTTTTTCGCAATCGATTCTAGCATTAACATTATTCAAGAAGGGTCTACCAAATATAATGGGACAAAAGTCATCTTGTGGGGAACCAAGAACAAGAAAATCAATAGGATATTTAACTTTCCCACACAAGACTTCAACATCTATAACAATCCCAACTGGTGAAATAGTATCTCTATTAGCAAGCTTAATTGTAACATCAATATCTTCTATCTCAGCAGGTGCAATGTCATGCATAATTTCTTGATATAAGGAAATAGATATTGCACTAGCACTAGCACCCATATCACATAAGCCATGATAACAATGATCTCCTATTTTAACAGAAATAACAGGCATGCCTACTACGGGTCTATGTTTCTTAGCATCGAGTTTAGCAATTCTAGCAGCTTCATTACAGAAATAAATAACATGCCCATCAATATTATCAGCCAAGAGATCTTTAACCACAACAATATTAGGTTCAACTTGAATTTGCTCAGGTGGTGTAGGTGTTTTAGTATTACTCTTACGAACCACAGTTGAAGTTTTAGCATGATCCTTCATCCTAATAGGGATCATTATAAGTAGTAGGGACAATAGGATCATTATAAGTGATGGTATTTTCTTCAACTTTAATAGGTGCAACTACTTTCACTTTAGTGGGAGGATTATATTTAAACCACTTCTCATTAGGGAGATCAACATGAGTAGCAAATGATTCACAGAAAGAAGCTACTATTTCGGAGTCAAGTCCATATTTAGTGTTAAATCCACGAAAAGCATCGGTATCCATAAAAGATTTAACACAATCAAACTTAGGTGTCATACCTGACTCCTTACCATCGTCGGAATCCCAATCTTCAGTGTTGCGTTTAATTCTTTCCAATAAATCCCACTTGAATTCGATAGTCTTCATCATAAAAGACCCAGCACAAGAAGTATCAAGCATGGTGCGATTGTTGAGAGAAAGCCGAGCATAATTTTTTTGAATAATCATTTCTCTTGAGAGCTCATGATTGGGGCATGAATATAACATTGACTTAAGCCTCCCCCAAGCTTGAGCGGTACTTTCTCCTTCGTGAGGCCAAAAATTATATATGTAATTACGATCACGATGAAGAAGATGCATAGGATAGAACTTCTGGTGAAATTCCAATTTCAATCGTTTATAGTTCCAGGATCCCATATCATCACATAGCCTATACCATGTCAATGCGTCTCCCTTCAAAGATAAGGGAAAACCTTCTTCTTGATAACGTCCTCAAGCATGCCTGCAAGCTTAAATAATCCACAAACTTCATCTACATAGATTAGGTGCAAGTCGGGATGTAATGTTCCATCTCCTGTAAAAGGATTAGCTAGCAGTTTCTCTACCATACCCGAAGGAATTTCAAAGTAAACATTTTCAGTAGGTTCAGTAGGTTGAGGAGAAACTCTTTGCTCTACTGGTCGAGGTGAAGATACCCCGAACCAGCCCCTCAAAGGATTAGTTTCCATAGTAACAAGTGACAGTAAATTTCAGCACGCTATATAAAATTTTCCTTACCAAGTTCTACTTACCAAAGGCGCTTCACTCCCCGGCAACGGCGCCAGAAAAGAGTCTTGATGACCCACAAGTGTAGGGGATCCATCATAGTCCTTTCAATAAGTAAGAGTGTCGAACCCAACGAGGAGCAGAAGGAAATGACAAGCGGTTTTCAGTAAGGTATTCTCTGCAAGCACTGAAATTTTAGGTAACAGATAGTTTTGTGATAAGATAATTTGTAACGGGTAACAAGCAATGAAAGTAAATAAGGTGCAGCAAGGTGGACCAATCCCTTTTGTAGCAAAGGACAAGCCTGGACAAGTTATTATATGAGAAAAGCGCTCCCGAGGACACATGGGAATTATCGTCAAGCTAGTTTTCATCACATTCATATGATTCGCGTTCGTTACTTTGATAATTTGATATGTGGGTGGACCAGTGCTTGGGTGTTTCCCTTTCTTGGACAAGCATCCCACTTCTAATTAACCCCTATTGCAAGCATCCACAACTACAAAAGAAGTATTAAGGTAAACCTAACCATAGCATGAAACATGTGGATCCAAATCAGCCCCTTACGAAGCAACGCATAAACTAGGGTTTAAGCTTCTGTCACTCTAGCAACCCATCATCTACTTATTACTTCCCAATGCCTTCCTCTAGGCCCAAACAATGGTGAAGTGTCATGTAGTCTATGTTCACATAACACCACTAGAGGATAGACAACATACATCTTATCAAAATATCGAATGAATACCAAATTCACATGACTACTTATAGCAAGACTTCTCCCATGTCCTCAGGAACAAACGTACTACTCACAAATCATATTCATGTTCATAATCAGAGGGGTATTGATATGCATTAAGGATCTGAACATATGATCTTCCACCAAATAAACCAACTAGCACCAACTACAAGGAGTAATCAACACTACTAGCAACCCACAGGTACCAATCAGAGGTTTTGGTACAAAGATTGGATACAAAAGATGAACTAGGGTTTGAGAGAAGATGGTGCTGGTGAAGATGTTCATGAAGATTGACCCCCTCCTAATGAGAGGATTGTTGGTGATGATGATGGTGATGATTTCCCCCTTCCGGAGGGAAGTTTCCCCGGCAGAACAGCTCCGCCGGAGCCCTAGATTGGTTCCGCCAAGGTTCTGCCTCATGGTGGCGGAGTTTCATCCTGTAAGCTTGCTTATGATTTTTTCCAGGGTAGAAGATCTCATATAGAAGAAGATGGGCACCGGAGGCCTGTCAGGGGGCCCATGAGGCAGGGGGCGCGCCCTAGGGGGGTGGGCGCGCCCCCCACCCTCGTGGCCAGGGTGTGGGCCCCTTGACGCTGATTCCTTCGCCGGTATTTTTTATTAATTCCAAAAATGACTTTCGTGGAGTTTCGGGACTTTTGGAGCTGTGCAGAATAGGTCTCTAGTATTTGCTCCTTTTCCAGCCTAGAATCCCAGCTGCCGGCATTCTCCCTCTTCATGTAAACCTTGTAAAATAAGAGAGAATAGCCATAAGTATTGTGACATAACATGTAATAACAGTCCATAATGCAATAAATATTGATATAAAAGCATGATGCAAAATGGACGTATCACATGTAGCTTGATCTTTTGATCATCGACGACATCCGCAAGATGCAACTCCAATATCATCTTCTCCTCCTCAATTTTTTCAAATTTTCCTTCAAGTAATTGTTTTCTTCTTCAACTAAATTTAACCTCTCGACAATATGGTCGATTGGAATTTCCGGTTCCCATACCTCCTAGATAAAAAAATCTATGTCACGTTGAACGCTAAATGAAACAAATAGTTATAAAATATAATGTATACCACATCCGAATCATAGACAGGACGAGGGCCGACGGATGCGGATACCAAAACCATCGCACTATATAATAACAAACAATAATAAAAGTAAGAAAATTACACAAGTATCTATCTAAATCATACAAGAACATTTCGTTTAGAAAGAAGATAAGATCAACAGGCTCGCCACGGTGGTGCCGGCGACGAGATCGGCGCGGGCGATCGACGGTGGTGAGGACGGGGACGGGACAGGACGGACCACCAAACCTAAACAAATCTTGAGGAAAATGGAGCTTGATAAGGAGGTTTAAGAGGAGAAATCTTAAGTGTGTCTCGGGCATTTCATCGAACACCTCATGTGCATAGGAGGTGAGCTAGAGCACCACAAAGCTCTCCCACGGCCGGCCAAAAAAATAGAGCACTCCATTGCTCTGCTCGCGGGCAAGGGGGTATATATAGGCATCTCATTGGTCCCGGTTCATGGCTGGAACCGGGACTAAAGGACCCCCTTTGGTCCATGTTCCAGCCACAAACCAGGACCAATGGTTGTGGGCCAGGAGCGAGGCCCATTGGTCCCGGTTCGTGTCTAGAACCGGGACCAAAGGGTCCAGACAAACCGAGACCAATGGCCCACGTGGCCCGGCCGGCCCCTTAGCGTCACGAACCGGGACTGATGCCCCCATGGGTCCCGGTTCGCGAGTGAACCGGGATTAATGGGCTTACTCGGCCTGGACCAAAGCCCTATTTCCTACTAGTGTTGGTGAAGGGATAAGGGAATTTTGAGAATTCGATCTGCATCAATACTGAAGAAATATCTCGTACCATATCTTCATCCCATCCTCCAGTTTCTGGGTCGATAAGTTCACTCACGTTAGACAGAAGGGTATTACCACGGGGTGTAATTACCTTCCTTGAAGGCCCTTGAGGAATCCAGTGATCCGTCCAAATCTTTATCCTTTCGCCCGTCCCAACTCACCATATATGACCTCTTTTGAAGGTTTGAAGACCCGCAACGATACTCCGCCATGTAAATGATGAGCCCTTCTTAGGACCTGCATTTAGTAGATTACCATCCAGATAATACTTCGCTTTGAGAACTTGTGCACACAAGGTTTCAGGGTTATCAACCACAACTCTTCTTCGCTAACATGGCCAGGTTGAACACTGCTGCCGGTCTGCCCATCCCCAATATCCTTTGGGCCATCGAGGTGCGGAGGACCTCGGCCCCCTGCCGGCGGGAGGGACCCGTTCTCGTTTTTTGTTAGACTCAATATCAGTTGCGACTATATGGTGGCGGCGATGTCCCTCGGTAGCAATATTGTCTCCCATGTTCTACGTACCCTGCCTCGATGGTGCGTCTAGCATCGTCTTAGGGCATGTGGTGGTGTGTGTCCGTTGGATCTTGCGGGATTCGGTCGGTGCTGGTCTTCAGTGGATCTTTTTGGATCCGGTTTTCGTTCGTCTTCGTTTGGGTGTTTACACGTTTGATCCTTCTGATCTACGACTTTCTTCATTAGCGATGGTTGTTGCTCTAGTGCGTTGGTCCTATGAGGTTTGCCCGGCTCTGGCGAGGGAGGGGAGATGACGGTGGTGCGCCTTCGGCTTGCTCCAATGCTTGTAGTCGTCGCTAGGTGGTCCACGTACCTGATTATAGTTTTTATTACCTCTGGTGTTCTTTGTACTGCCATGATTAAAGATGAATAGATTGAAAGTTGCTCACGCAAAAAAAAAAGAATGCCTTACATATCGTACTTACTGTTATCTTATCTGGAGTGATGTTATTTCTTTACCTAGTGCCATCAAGAGATTAACCACTATAATATGCAATACACATTTGGCCACAGAAGATAAAGCAACGTGCCAGTGATTCAGTGTCCAGTTCCTCAAAAATATCTTATGTATTTTTTTAGTCTTTTTCATATTTACTTAAATCTAATTATAAGCTAAAATTATTGGCAAGATATTTCTTATACCAAACAATTTAGAGATCTATACTAAGTTATTTAAGGATACAAACACAGTCATATGCACTATACATTAATGTAAGTGTAACAAAATAAATCAAGGAGACATATGAATGTTTACTTTCTTACAACGTATGGTTTAAATATATTTTAAGGCACAATGAATTGAAAAATAAAAAAATAAATGTAACAAATTGATCCGATGAGGCATGCCGTTATTTTTCTTATTTTTCACAGTTAATATGATTCGGTTCAGATATTTTCTAAGACGCGATGTATTGAAAATAAAATATTAATGTAACTTTGTTACAATGTACAATTTGAATTTCATAATATATTGTATATGATTGTGATTTGAACAAATGATTTCATACACAAAATTTAGAAGTTAGTATAAATAACTATCTTTATTTCAACTCCTTGGGGCATAATTTTTTCTTTCAAGATTTGTGTCAGAGGATGCTCTTAAGAGCCTGTTCGACAATCCACCAGCTCCACGAAATCCCAGGATCTGCGAAGCAGTTGTTTCCCTGCACCACAATTTTCAACTGTGTGAAGCACTTGTTTCCCTGCACCGCGATTTTCAACTATGCGAAGCACTTGTTTCCCTACACCGCAATTTTCAACTGCTCCGGGAGAGGAGGGACTCCGAACATAGTCTTATTATGGATTGGAGGGAGTAGTTTTTCAGTTCATTGATTTTCAATGCTTCTTGTTAGTTAACTCCCTATTGTCGATACCCTACTCGCCAGCTAACTTTTTTTGTAGTTGGTCTGAGCAGATGATGTTGTGCACTGATGGTAAAGTATCCGCCAACGAGTATTCTTAGCTGGTAGCTTCAGTGAAAGAACATGTGGTGCCCCCATGTGTGGTTTTGGTAATTGATGACATTCTCTATGGACTAATGGTTGCATTGAGTTATATTTGAAGGATTTGTCCATAGGCATTTCTTGAAGTCCATGTGCTGGTTTCAAGGAGTTTATGAGTTGACCAAGGTGCTATTAAGGAATTATCCAAAGATTGGTCATGTGAGTGTTGAGCTTATTGCAATCATGTCTTGAAGAATAAGATTGTGAGATCATTCATGTTTACCTTCAAGACATCATTCAAATGAAGAGAGTTGGAAAGGTTTAAGGTTGATCAAGACTAAGTACAGAGAGTGATTCAAGTTGATTAACACACAAAGAGTAGAAGATGTACCGAGAGGGATCAAGTGATCCCATAGTATGGTAAGCATTTCCCATTACGCTTTGTGTACTAATCCATGGTCTACCTAAGAGTTCTATGTGGGGTTACGTATGTTTCCATGGGCTTGCGTCAAGAGGAAGATATCATACAACCCATGGAGAGGATGACATCAAGTGGTGATCGTCATCAAGATTGCGGTGTGCAAGGTCAAGTGGAGCATCACAAAGAGATCAAGTGCTTGAAGCCTGCCATCCATTGTGGTGACAATGGACTTGCGAAGATGTGCCAAAGAGTGGCTCACTCATAGTCGAGTATGGGGGAGCAATCAACTAGTCTTCATCGGCCCAACGCAATCAAGAAAGGTGGTCCATCTTGATGAGCACAAGATCGTCACCATCTAGCTCAAGTGGATCATGCGCAAGGCAAAGGTTTTCCCTTGATAGGTTTTCTATTTTATCGGTCTCATGGTGGTAGTTGGGAGACCGGGTTATAGGATCGATTGTCATACTATCAAGGGGGGCTCTCAAGTTGGTAGCTTGATCCTATCATTTGTAGAGAGCTCAAACCATTGCATCCTCGCATCATCTTTCTTGGTTCTTGTTTGGTGTTTCTTTTTGTGAGTTTTAGAGCTTATGGTCATCTTCATGACAAGCTCGAGTTCATCGAAAACGGAGTTCACATGCATCTTGTATGATGTTTTCGATGTTGGAGGTTATGCCAGTTCTTCTCTATTGGAGGTTTCACTCTTGTATATCTTAGGCATACCTCCCCCTGCCTCTTCTTACTATAACCACACGCTGTTGGATGCTACTCGTCGTCTTCTATCCAACAAGCTTGAGTTTGCTCAATTCGGAGATCATTTGCAGAAGTTGTGGCAGTTCTGGTTTTGAAGCATCTGTCTTGCTTGGATGTGGCATTGGATGTAGCCAGCGGTAGTACCGTGGCTTGGAGCGGCAGTACTGCTGATGGCCACTGGCGGTAGTACCGCTGCAGTAGCGGTAGTACCGCCAAGAGCCTCAAGCGGCAGTGCCGCTTTAGTACCGCCACGACTCAGAACGTGCAGTTCTCGTGTCGGGTTCAACGGCAGTAGGAGCGGTAGTACCTCTTGTTAGCGGTAGTACCGCACCTACCTCCGCTACTAGTGCCGCTCGAGGGTTCTCTCATATCTCTCTCCCAGTGCTTGTGTTTGCTGCTGAGCACGGTCCCAGCGGTAGTACCGCTGGGCCAAGTGGCAGTACTGCCCGTCCGCGCAAGCAGTAGTACCGCTCCCTTCAGCGGTTATACCGCCCGCTGCGGGCTGAGAATGGTGAGCACGGTTGGATTTTTTCCCGCCTATAAAAGGGGGTCTTCTTCCCCATTGAACATCATCCCTTTAGCTCGAGTTCTTTCCCCATTGTTGATCTTCTTCGAGCTTGCTACCTCTCAATCCCTCCATGGATTCTTGCTAGTTTTGGGGGGAAAAGAGAGAGGAGATCTAGATCCACATTTCCACCCAATCACTTTCTCCTCTATGTGAGGGAAACCCCTTGGATCTAGACGTTCTTGGTGTTCTCCTTCTTGTTCTTCATCTCATTTTCCTCCATAGCTTTCATTGCTTTGGTGGGATTTGAGAGTGAGGAACTTGGGCACTCTGTGTGCCCTTGCCATTGCATTTGGTGCATCAGTTTGAGTTCTTCATGGTGGTATGTGGAAGTTACAAGTTGAGAAGCTTATTACTCTTGGGTGCTGGTTCCCTTGAACTTGTTCCTCTTGGGTGCTTGGGCGCCCTAGACGGTCGGTGGTGTTCGAAGCTCAATCATTGTGGTGTAGAACTCCGGGCAAGCATCGGGGTCTCCAATTATGTTGTGGAGATCGCCCCGAGCAATTTGACGGGTTCTGGTGACCGCCCCCAAGGGTTGTCAAAGTGTACGGGTTCGATGACCACCCTCAAGGGTCCCTTAGTGGAATCAAGGCATCTTGCATTGTGCAAGGGCGTGAGGACATTACGGTGGCCCTAGTGGCTTCTTGGGGAGCATTGTGCCTCCACACCGCTCCAAACGGAGATTAATACCCGCAAGGGTATGAACATCGGGATACATCATCGTCTCTGCGTGCCTCGGTTATCTCTTACCCGAGCCCTTTACTTACGCACTTTACTTTGTGATAGCCATATTGTTTCATGTCGTATATCTTGCTATTACTTAGTTGTCTATCTTGCTTAGCATAAGTTGGTGGTGCACATAGGTGAGCCTAGTTGTTTTAGGTTTTGTGCTTGACAAATTAAATGCTAGTTTTATTTCGCATTTGTTCAAGCCTAAACCGTAATTATTTTAAAGCGTCTATTCACCCTCTCCCCCCTCCCTCTAGGCGACATCCACGAGCTTTCATTCAGTAATAACCTATGGCTTACCGTATGTTTTCGAATTAGCTGTGTAAGTGTAATACTAGTATAAATTACATCAAGACATCCTAGTACTGTGCAATGTAAGCTTGTGATTTATGCTTGCATTCTTCCATTTCTCTACCTGCATTACAGTATTACTTTGCTATTGCCATGTGGTAGAGCTAAACTGGTAAAATCCCACTTCGCCCTTTTTTTAGGGCGAAATTGTCCGGTCTCACCGTCACTATCGTCGTGTCTCACCTGTGTCTTCCTTGTCTTGAACGCTAGAGCCGCGCCGGTGCAGCCAACCACACCATTCATAGGATACTCCATGGCGCCACTTGCATCTACCCAACTTATACCTTCATGGTGGCCACGCCCCTCCTTACAAAACTACATATAATAATACTGCTTAGGGACATAGGAAAGTGATGCCCAGCGGCTATCAAGTCAAGCATCATTCCGAATGACGCCGTGGAGAGGAGCCCAATTATCGCAAAGAAGCTGAGCCTCCTGCAAAGTACACCAGAACGGAAGGAAATCGACAAAATCAGAATCACTTTGGTAGAAAATGAAAATGATGTGGACAAAAAGGAAATGAAATTCTGATGCATTGTTTGGCGTCATAAGCCGGAAAGTTAGTTCAGGCCAGTCATTTTCCCCACTCAATCCAGAGATGAGAGTGTATCCTGTGAAACGGCTCAACTGGTGCTCCAGATGCACCGGCCTCTTATGGACCATTGGATGTGAGAGGAAGGGACATGATGCAGCTAAGATCTAGGCTGATGATACATTTACAGAACGAACCTTGAAGTGCAACTGATTATACTAATCATCCTTCCCAACCCCAATATCTGAATTCCAACGTCCCTATTTTCTGCTGTACAGCAGCACCACAAGGAGAGCCTGCGTAATTTATTTAGAGAAAAATCATCTCTAAAATAATATGTGATTTTTCTCTAATTAAATTATGTAGGATCCAAATAAATTACGTAGGACTAGTCCGTGTTTTATGTGGATCTTGTCCCTCTTCACTCTATTCTCCATAAAAACAAGGACTAGTATGCACATGTACCACCGGCCCAGGTATTAGCTGCATCATATCCCTTCCTTTCACATCCAATGGCCCACAAGCAGCTGGTACATCTGTAGCACCAGTTGAGCCGTTTCACGAGATACGCTCTCATCCAGAGATCACCAGCTTTCCTTTGGCTGGTGATTGAAGAAGCACTACTCAACTCCATGTAACAAAATGATCGTCAAAAAAAAAGCTCCATGTCGGTGAGCATCAATAGAAGCCACTGCATTAACAATTGTTGGTTGTTTGGTTGACTAATACTACCATATCCATAGGATCAAATTTGTTGCATAAATATTTCCCAGGGTTGAGAATTCCCTAAGAAAACAAAAACATATACTATAAATCATGTGGGGCATGTTCAGAAAATTTGGGACAGGGAGACGAAACTCATGACATACCTTTCTACTCTATTTTAGCACCTTCAAGAGCCTGAATGCACCAATAGCAGCAGTGACAAAGCACCTTCTGGGTTGATTGTTGCTTGTAAATGGCGAGGTCCTTCGCATTGGACCAAGTTTATGATTTGGACTAGGATCTGAGCTTGCATAGGCTGGATACACCTTCAAAGGAACCCGATCTTGTAACACTGATCTCCAGTATGGGAAGAAACTTCTCTTTGTATATGTGGGATCCCATCCTCCGCCTGCTTTCTTTCTCACAGCCTGTCACATAGTTCATTAGAGGTACATCATAAAAATTAAGTAGAAACGTCCATACTGGGGATTGTAGCTTTCCATCAAATAGGCACCTCTCGCTTGAGATGTATTACGTTGACCAATACACAACATTGGTGTTTCATTAGATATGAATGAGTTACTGCAGTGTAGTAATTAAGTAGCATGCTTAAGCAACAAAAAGCTGTTGAACCAGCACAATGCATGGCACAAACTCGCAACTGAAGCATGCTTTTGTTATTGGCTCCAACAATCATATTACACTGCATATTCTATCAGAATCTTTCTCACAGGCACCAAGTAAATTTCAGATGCAACAGATCATTCAAGAACACTAAGGTGTTGGAAATAACAATAGTGTGCAAGCCCGCTTGGTGAAGTCCCAATGTTGATGTTACTTGGAACCTACACAGTTCAACTATTTTATTAAGCTAATTAAGACTACTTTTTATTGCATTTACCCCTTTTCTTTGGTAAAAAAAACCTGATGGGCAACACATTAGGATGGCAGAGATGAACCATAGTTGGAATGCCATGGCATTGCAATAGGTGATACTCCCTCCGTTCCAAATTACTCGTCGCTGAAATGGATGTATCTAGAATTCAAATATATCTAGATACATCCATACGTGAGACAAGTAATTCGGAACGGAGGGAGTATGTATTTAGAGCCAACTCAAAGCTAGAATTTAGTTTCTATACACGTGTGTGAAAACACACTAGGTATTCTTCTAGGCTAGAATTTAGATGTTCTGTAGCTCATTTAATAAGGCAATAGAAGCTGCTTAAATCTGTCCAGATTCAGTAGCCAAAGTCCATCAGAACACGAATGCTTGTACTCTATAAATACGGCTGAATTCGCTACTACAATTTGCAACACTAAAACCATCACTTTGTTGTCTAGTTAGTAACCCATTTGTGCTGCCACAAGGTGTAGGCAAAGCTGCTTGGTACTGGTGCACTAAAATCGGTATTAAGGTATACCTGTGTTTTTTTGGTGTGCTGACGTGCCATAAGGGAGAGGTTGTCATTTCCAACGGTTGTGACCTGAACTCAAGATTAGGGCAAGATGAGTACAGTCAGAACTCACAAAAACACGGCTTAAAACGAAGATTATATTATGATTCTAAAAGCGTTCGTGGGATTTGTCAATTTGGGAAATTTTTACTTCTTTACATATTCTTAAAAAAAGTTATGTAAAATAAAATAAAAAGAACAAGGAAAGGGCAGATATTCTTATAGCTTTGTTTATTTTTGCTGCAACAATATCATTACTCATTACCGAACACCATCAGTCTATCCAAAACTAGATCAACCCCAGATTTGATTATCTTTACCTTTTCCTCTGCAGCATCCAGATTGGCCAATTCCATAACTGCCATGTTTGCATTTGTAAGCCCTATTATCAATGTTAAAAAGAAGGGAAGAGATTAAGACTCAGTTTGTTAAATGTAAAAAGAATCACTTGAGCCCCACACACCTTTGCATGACTCTCCGTTTGACTTTCTGCAGTCATAAGGCTGGCTTCAAGAAGTCGAAGACAAAATAAAATAATCAGCAAAATAACCATTTATTCACACAGAAAATTATTGTGTGAAGCAATACAAAGAGTAGTACAGGTTTACAGTGTCCATGGGATCTCCAGTAGGGCAAAATCCATACTCCTTGAGGATAGATGAAACATGTTGAAAGACCTCCACATGGGGCACCTACATGACATACAAGCTGCTGTATAAGGCAATACATCGCTAACATAGATCTACTGTATATACAATGTAGCCACTATATAACCAATTGTAGCAGCGAGATGATGGAAAGAATTGTTTGGAGGAGAAAACTGCAATTGTGCAATATGAGTTGGAAGGCAATAAGTGTGCAAAAAGAGTTATCACATTCAATTCACTAGGTTTTATAAACTACATAATATACATATTCAGATTCATCTAGATTAATGTATATTGTCTACCTTAAAGCAAAATCTGTTTGCTTCCACAAGTTCTGTGTATTTAACTACACGTTATGATTTAGACGCTTCAAAGGTAAGAGTCAAGAACTGCGTCGCTCTTCTGTATATTTAACTACACATCACAGTTATTCAGATTCCAACTATTTCAACTCACTTTAATTGTTTTGTTTTGGTTTCCCAAAGAGAAAGGTGTCAATTTCTTCAGGCTATATGATCCAAATGAAGTTCAGACAAACGTAAAGAGGTTACTCATGAATTGCATACACCATAAGTATATGGAATTGTTTGTTAAACTACATTGAACTTTCCTCTGGGGCCACAGACAAGTTACTGTAATAGCTCCAACTCCCTGTTTCTTGGAGGACCTGGAGTTTCTAGGCTAAATAAAGTACCTTAAGCATAAATTTTCAGTCTAACATGAATAAAGAAGGCTCATGTCAACGCCCTTAATATATACCGCCAGCTCCAGCACCTAGAATTTTTTGAGCTGGGAATCATGCCAAACAGCTGCCACCACAAGAATATGGACAAGCCCATTTTAGCCAATTTATCTGACATGCGTCCAGAAAATAAACAAAGAGAAATGACACAAGCACATGTTCTGTATTCATGCACCATGCAACAGCATTAACCAAACACTTGATGTTGATATGGCTGCTAAAAATGATACAATGCAGTGATAAAACCAGAAAATAAACATAAGTGAAGCCAAGAAAATACACTATACTCATGTCAGATAATACTAATACGGAGATCGAGTGTTTCTGTCACCATTGTTTTCACTATTTATGCATGCATTAAGTATTCATTGTAAGATTCGCAATTCCATGACAAAATTGCATGTGGTACTGGAAAAGGAACTAACATGCTCCTTCCAGTTGTAGTGTGTGAATTCAATGCAGAAATCATCAATAATTGTATCTATGATGAACTCGTATTGCAATCTCCTTTTCAATAATAATGGGCAATGTCTTAGAAGATAAAGCACAAAAGGTGTTCTTGCAGTTTGTCTGTTTGATGATGAAGATACAAGGAAAGAAGTAGCCAGACAGGGGACGTGATGTGGATGAGTATATGGATAACTAATAACAGGGGATGTGATGTGGATGAGTATATGGATAACTAATAACAGGGGATTTGATGTGGATGAGTAATGGCTTTACTCCCATCAGTTATTTTCTCTTGTTTCATTATCTGTGCCATCACCTTTCCCGAGTGTTTAGAAATAAGAGGGGTTTGAATCTCATTGCATTATATGACAGGGTAAACCTTAGAGCAAGACTCAGCTATTCATGCATCTTGGGTTTGAGATTTTTTCAATTAACAAGAACATAATTTAGAGATAAAAGTGATAGAGAACATGTTAAATTGATATATAGCATCGAGCAAGAGAAAACAAATACGCTTCTTGAAAAAATGTTCACAAACTAAAGCATTCTCACACATAGTATCAAAATGTGCTTCCACGAAAAGAAAGACTAGGGCATGTGTTTTGTTAAACAACATAACTAACAACAGTAAAAATACAAATATTAAGTAAAGGGCATCCGAGGCACTGCGGCCACAACATACCAAAAACGCTTACCTCAGAATGCGTTTGAATGTATGCAGAAAGATCTTCACCGGCATGGGAAATTACATCAACAAGCAGCCATGCGCAATCAGTAAGTGTCTTCCTTTCCTCCAGAAGCTCCGGTGCCATTGCATGTGAACCTTTCTCCCATCTCAAGGAAAATGAAAGCCTCATTATACAGTTACTGATAAGGTCAAACCCATTTTTCTTACTACTGCCATTTATCTTGGAAGAACTGCCTCCACGGATCTGCTCTTGAGCAGCCAGTAGTAGAACAGCAGACTGGATAATTTTTCCATCCTCAATGTAATTCCAGAGCTCTTGAAGTAGATTATTTGTTTTCTCTGCAAGCAGTCTAGTTGTGTCCAAGAAGATCTTCTGTAAAACAACAAGGAACAAAAATATAAGTCCATTTAGCATTCATATGCAAGCAAGTAATGTTGAAAAATCTTTCTATATATCACTGTTTTTCCTCCAATCAAAGTAAATATGGATTAGGGACAATTTCCAAGGCAAATAAAATAACATTAATTACTAGCAACATTTTTTATATTTTATTGATGAAGTTTTATCCTTTACTATAAGAACATACACTGCACATGAAGTAAGACAAAAAGGATTAACAACTGAAAACTTTACAAGTTGAGATGAAAGGGTGCCCTGACTTAGTATCAGTAATTTCATTATAACCTTTCAGGGGTCTATGGTATGACCATAGTTACTCTTTACGTCATGCTGCAAAAGTAGTAATTCGTATAGGGAGGGAAGTGAAACAGACCATTTCAGGTAGACATAGCAGATGAATAAGCTTGTAGATATAATCGAGATGATTCTGGCTGCGAGAAAGATTGTCCTCCAGATTGTCCTCAAGATACTTATGCAGGCAAGTATTCTCAATTGCGACATGGAGCGGGAGTAGATTCTCAATGACATCATTGCCAATAGTGCGCACATTGGGTGATGCACCATGGCGTAAAAGCAGCTTGATCATGTCAACAGAGAACCTTTCAGCAGCTTCGTGGAGCACAAAGTATCCATATTTGTTTATGCAGTTGGGATTGGCGTGCATCCCATAGAGCTCAGGTGCCATGCCCTCCAATACGACTTTTGCACATCACAGGGCGTTGAAACTGACAATGAAGGTTAAGGTTTGTGCGGTGATGGTAAGATAAGATGATATGCCCCGGCCTTCACAGTTCTCGAAAAATCGGAGGAAGCACCGGACACTATCCTTTACAAGGATGTGCTCCAATTCGGCATATATGTCCAAGAAGGCATCACCCACAAACTAGATGAGTCCGTCACAATTGAAAAAGGTGAAAGGCATCAGTTATCCAACTAAAAAGCACAACAAAATAAACTGTCTTTTGGTATATGCTGACGACAACAATTGAAACAACAAAACCTTGTAACGCAAGCAAGTTGGTGTACGCCGAAGATAAAACCAAACATGAGGCACCAACAAGGAGGGAAGAAAAAGTAAGGGGATCTAAAGCTAGCATGGTTCAGGCATGTGAATCCACATGTTCCTATCCAAGGTTCATATATGACAACAACAAACATATTGTTTCAGTAGACTGAAGTACCCTATAATATTACCAGGTTAAACAAAATAACTAATGTAATGGGATGAGTCATCAATCAAATTATGTAAATGAAGGTAACACAAACCTTTGGAGCAGGGTCTGGGATGATTATGTCGTTTGCCATGGACTTGGCGATCTTAATGTCCCTTTCTAGCATAAGCTGAAAGAAAGAATGTCAGGAGTCAGCGCTGGGAAAGAAACAAAATAAGGGGAGAGGAATATCACACAGATGGATAGTTATCATACCTCCTCAACCTTTTCCAAATCAAAATCCTCAGTGATTTCAAAACAAGGGACAGGGGGCGCCGGATAATCATTTCTTACTGTAATTGCTTTATCCTTACCATTAACGTTATATTTGCTCAGGGCAAGTAACTCGCTTTTCCGCGGTGCATCAGATTTCAATTCCATCCTTTTGTTTTCCTGAAACAAGGAAGTTTAATCTCGAATTATGTTCGAAACAAGATTACTACAAGGGCCACTGAAATAAATCCAGGAAGACCCTGAGATAAAATGAGTCCTATCTAAAATGGGTCACGGATCACTGAGACATAAAACATATGCTGCAAATAGAAACGATGCATTTACTCTGTAAACAAATCCTGAAATGTCACAATGCTACGTGCGAAATGAAGGGCCACAGAAGTTTCTCAGATACAAGTTGAACCAGGTGCTAGAAACTCTGGCGCATAGACATTATGGAAATCCAGAACCAAAAGCTCAATTTGATGTTACAGTTCAACAAGTATAAACGATATTCGCTGGTTAATGACTCCCACGAATAACAAAATCGCCCTTGCTGATGCCACCTGAAAGCACAGCGAGACATCTCGCATGCAAGGAACGACTACCAACTAAACAAAAAACAGTAGCCGCATTTTGAGTACTATCATGTTTACTTTCATACTGTATAAAAAACGC
This sequence comes from Triticum aestivum, assembly GCF_018294505.1. Lineage (NCBI taxonomy): Eukaryota > Viridiplantae > Streptophyta > Magnoliopsida > Poales > Poaceae > Triticum > Triticum aestivum. Next base: position 27,517,418 of record NC_057804.1, on the reverse strand, counting down.
GTCATGAATCAGTGGTCATGCATACAATTGCAGAGTACATACTACTGCCAACAGAACAAGGTGCGAGAAAATCAAGCTTTCAGTCCAATGTTCAGATTAGAGAACCGTCAGAGAGAGTTTTATATTCAGATCGGAAGCTAGATCAATCAAGAAGGACGCGACAGTGATAATAATTCATCTAGGGCTTTACAAGCAGCTTTGGTCGGCCGTAATCCGTAAACGTAACAGAGATGGCCCTACGAGGGCAAGATTCAGCACGCACAGAAGCCGTGCGTAACAGATCAGATAGCAAACGAGAAGGAGGCGATGCGCGTGCGGCGGGAAGAGCGGTGCGCGTGCGGCGGGAAGAGCGGTACCTCGTTGGCGGATCTGGAAGGAAGGAGGCGACGGCGCGTACGTCGGCCAACTCGCCTCGCGCCGGCACACTGTATCTGGCGGCTGGGAAGGGGGGAGTTTTTTTTTCTTTTTGAGAGAGAGAAGGCCACGTGCGATCAAAAAGGCACACTGAAATGATCAGACCTGGCCAGCACGGCCCACCCAGACAAGCCTAATACACGGGCCAGCACTCGTGCCGCGCTCCGGGCCCAGACACAGCACAACAAAGAAACGGATCAGCCTGATTTTAGGCTACTTCATTGATATAAAGCCTTTACCAGTGACAAGGGCCACATACTTCTCGCAAAAAAAAAAAGACAAGCAGCACATACTGCTCACTGGTATAACTTTTTAGATTTTAAGGTTTGAGCTATGGTTAAGGTCTGATTTTTTCTACATTCATACCGAAGGCTCCAAACCTTTTCTACATTTAACTTCCAACATTACGAAGTAGATGTATAAGTTATGCATTTTTCGCAATTGATTTGTTAGTTTTTAGACAGTAAATGATTATTAGGGTATTTAATGGATATAATTGAAATTTGAACTACAAGTATATATATAAAAATGCCTACAATTTGGAAGAAAATCATATTTAAATTCTTAAGTACCTTGCATGGTAGGTGTTATACAAGAGATGTATGGAAAATTAAAGTTTTTTAGTTGGCAAAATTTAAACTCTTAGTTGCATTTTAAAACAAATGGTTTTAAAAAATTTAAAAGGTAAATTAAATATAAAAAACATGAAATTCGGCCTGGCACCATGATTTGCAGGGGCTTGTGTTTAAAATTTCAATCAGTTCCACAAAAACTTGGGCTTAGGTTTTACATTGCTAGAAACTGAAGCATCCCCGGGGAAGCATCATATGTTTAAAAGTGAAATTATGAGGTTTGAAGTCGAACTCACAAGCACTTCATCATTTCAAGATAAAAATTGTATTGCAACATGATATTATACTATTCTATACTTATATACCTCCATTTCGATCTTGTTCTGTAATACTTTGAATTTTCTACTTTTTGAAATAGGGAGTTAAGGCACCATACGAAGTATGCACGTACAAAAAATATTGATCCCGAAGGCTCCTAATATTAAAAAAACGAAAATACAAAATTTAAGAGTTCATGTCAAAATTAGGCATCATTCCGGGTTGGTTTGCAATTTTAGGCGTTAAAATGGATTTATAGGTATTTAAGGGATATAATTCAAATTGGAACTACAAGTATATTTAAAAGTGCCTACAATTTAAAAGAGAAACAAAACATATTTATGTTCTAAGTATCCTGGGAGATATTAACAGAGAGATGTATGAATAAATTCAAACATATAGTAGGTTGCGTTTAGTTTTTGTTCAGTAGAAAAAGGTAAATGAAGTCTAACAAATATTTAAAAAATTCATGGTGCCATTATATGACCTAAGGAGGTTTTGTTTAGAATTTCAAATAGTTTCACAAAACTTGGGTTGTACTCCCTTTGTAAAGTAATGTAAGACTTTTTAAACCACTATAGTAGTTTACAGAGGGAATACATTGCTAAGAAATTGAAGCATCTTCGAGGAAGCATCGTAGCTTTCAAGAGAAAAAAAATGAGGTTGAAGTCGAACTCGCAGTTGTTTCACCATTTCAACTTGAAAATTAAACTACAAAATGATATTATACTAAATGTACTTTCATTTTTCATCTTGTTTTGTAATAACTGGATTTTATATTTATTAAAATAGAAAATTAAGGCACCATTCCGACCAAATTGTCCCATGTGCTTTGCATACCCGTTTCTTCCTCTTCATGTCCAGTCTCTATATAATCCGCCCCTTCTACTTATGGCTTTCCATGTCCTACTTGTTTCGACCCTTGGTTGGCACAACCTCATGTTCCTCGCCATGTATAACTTGCCATGAAACCCCAGCGTAACAAGTTCTAGTGCCCTTTCACACCATATCTCACTCGTCAAACGCAAATAACTCATGAGGATTTGGAGCTGGTGCAGGGAAGAGGAAGGTGGAAGGAGGTGTGGAAAGTTGGGGACAAAAGGTAAGGCTGGCAATGAGAAGGTCGAGTGGCAGCACGACGGGGCTCTGAGATGACGCATGGCCATATGCAGGAGCTCTGGCGACGACACAAGTACGAGAAGATCATGCCGGGTGTCGGGGATGGTGGCGGGGGTCTAGCCATGAGCGGCAGGTAGACGCAGCAGTGACGGAGGGGTGTTGTCTTCTTATAATGGAGGTTAGCCCCATAAACAGTCTAGAGCTGTTGCTGGGGACCATGCTAGAATTGCTCTAATTATGTATACATAAGATTGACTCGTTGGTTTGGCAACTTCAAAATAGTACACCTTGTTAAAACTTGTTTTTACGAACAGGCAACCTAAAATGCCCTTCTTTTTCATTAATATTCGAAAGCAACATGATTTACAAGAATAGGAATTAAATGAACTCAATACATACCACCAAACACTGCTCCTCCCTTACCTACCTTGAGTCAAGGCATTTCCCACAATTTCATCTCTTCAATGGCTAGATCGGCAACTCTAAAAGGAGAGGAGGTAATGCCATCAAAAACTCTAGACCTCCTTTCAAGTCGGATCATCCTCATGACTGCAATAGAAACTACCACGATTTCCTTTCCATGTCTTGGAGGAAGCCTGACTCGTGGCTGAGAGAACCGCCTTGAACAACACAATCTCCCCATTGTGGGTGAGCATGGAGGTCCACCATATAACTAAGCGGTGAGCCACTTGACCGAAATATGATGATACACTTCGCAACAAGGAAAAAATGAATGAAACATTATGAAACAAGATAAATTTTTAGTACAACAAAAAATTAGCATAAATCTCAAAGCAACAACGGACGGTGCCGGGAGATCCATGTACGGGATGTTCCCTGCATGGTAGAAAACCCACTCTCGTTTTTTTTGCACATTCATGAGATTGCTACAATACATGGAACATTTTGCATTCTAACAATATAGTCACATAAGTCTGAGAGCTTTTTTCTGAATGATTTCGAGATCGCTCACCATGCCATCGTGACGGCAACTTTAGAACATGTTCGACTTATAAAAGGTAATGGGACAAATATACGAAAATGCTAACTATATATTTCGTTCAATGAAAAACAAAGACGGCAATAAAAAGAAGTACATACAATTCCCCATATTGGATCTGAAGGCTTAACCATGGGGCTAACTTATTCAATCTTATTACAATTGCATGCGAGATTAACCCGAAGCTTGAGTACATGTCTTTTGCTGAGAATTATTAAATTTTGCTAGCATGCATATATCAAAATATATATTGAGCCTTTCAGGGAAGGCTCCCAGGAAATTAAAACCCAGCGGCGAACTTGGACTTGAGAAGTTCCACGACCCCGGTCTCCACCCGGAGTGCCTTGGTGAGCACCGGCGTTGGGATGGGTGGATTGGAGCCGAAGAGCGTGAGTGGCACGAAGACGATGCCGGGGTTCTGGCTGTTGAAGGAGACGACCATGGAGGCCTCGGTCTTCCCGACATTGAACTGGAAGTGCATGAGGCCCCGCGGGATGAGGAACGTCTCTCCGGCGCGCACCACCCTGGAGTAGAGCTTGTTCCCAGAGTCAAGGCTGCCGAGGATTCCAACAAGGAGCTCACCTTTCATCACGATGCCGATCTCGGTGGCGCGGGGGTGGATGTGCGGCGGGTTGGTGCCCCCCGGCGCGAAGTCCACGCGGTTCATCGACACGCCCAGCGTGTTCGTACCGGGCCACTCGGCCACGTCGAGCTCCGTCACAGCCGAACCGTTTGGGGTCGATGTGTTGCCGGCCTTGGCCAGCTTGGACGAGAAGAGGAAGTCGTCGCCGGCCTCCGACATGGGCTTGCACGTGTGCCCGTTCACCGAGACCGCCTTGCCGTCGAGGTCGGCGACGCAGAAGTCCTGGAGAGGGTCAGGGTCGGTGGCCAAGACGGACGGAGCTAGGAATAGCATGGCGAACAGGCAAACTGCTGGAGTTTTGGAGTACCCCATGCTTGCTATGCGACAAGCTTAGCTAGGACTGATCAGCTAGAGTTTGTTGATGGAGAGCGTCTATGGCACTGGTAGTTGTTGCTGCTAAGCTGTGGTGGATGAGTGAGTGGTGTGGCATGTGGAGTCCTTTATATAGGGGATCGGTGCACGCAACGGATGCATGGAGCTAGCTATGCATGTGCCTGTCGTCACTGCATGCATGTGCAAATGGACACACACGAGGCAGAGACTTATTAAACATAGTATATTAGTTGCGTCGAGATCGGCTAACTTGTGCTGAAAATGGGTGCAAGGCCATAGTCAAGGCCACTGCCGGCTGCTAAGGAAATGGGACCAACGAACAGAGACAAGGAGGAGGTGTATCTGAATGGAGTATTGCGCGTTCATAATATTCGTGCACACCTCTACTCGTCAATCATATGAAACTGAGGGGCGTCCTAGCTGATATGGTGAAATGCCAGGGTCTTGACATTCCTCATCAAACAAGTAACCGCCACAGTGCATGCGAGGATTTCTCCCGTCGTAAGAAAAATATAAGAGCATTTAGATCACTACTTTCGTTCTTCATTGTGTTCGGGAGAGTGCGACCTGTGTTGCCATTTCAACCGAACATGCTAATTTTCCTCGCCGAAGCAACGTGCAAGCTATTCTCGACCCGCAACGCAGCCGTTGGGTGGTCCGCCGGTTTATCTCTAGTTGTGTACTCACGTTTAGCGCATAGCAGTAGCACGATCGATGGTCAGAAATGGGAAGCTTCTGGCCGCGGCGTACCTACCCTGAACTGGACCTGGCTACGGTCTCTGTCAAATAGATCTCTTCTTGTTTTGTTTCTCTTCTCGAACCATGACTTGTGGCCAATAATAGCACGTTGGCACAGAGAAGGGATTCTCTTTGGCCACGACTGATCGATCAATGAGCAAATGAAGTGCAGATATTGGGCCCTGCCTGTCTCCTTGCACTTTAAATATTCGATTGGCCAAGAAGATATGGCGCCAGCGAAACAATGAAAACATGATTGGCAGTGGCGATCAATGTGGGGCTGTTCCGAGTCAGACTTTCTGACCCTGATCCATCCATGTCTCCAGTCTCCGGAGTAACCCCCGGTTGCTGTCTCCCGCGCACACCTGCATGGCCGCATGTCACCGACCCATCAGTCGTCGTCGATCGAGGCCTACCGCTTCTCACCTTCCCGTGTGAACTCAGCTCAGAAGGAAGACCATTTTCTACCGATTGTTGCTGCGAGCTGCGCCTTCATCTACAACATCCAAAGCCACATTTCCATGTACGGATGTCAATTTTATCCATGAACACGTAAATACTTGACCCATATCGATTGGGTATGGGCACATTTTCATGCCATGGGCAATATCCAAACCCTACCCTCCATCACCCTCGTCTCCGGCACCATTAAGGATGAGGCGCGCCTATGGGCAAAGGATGACGCTCAACGGAAGAAAAATCTATGCTAGAGGGTGAGAAGACGGACGGGCGGCGCTTGGTCGTAATTGAGCTTGTTCTGTGTTCAGCACAGGTTGCTGTTTGCTCCTCTTGAGGTCCATTCTGTTTCTGAAGAAGGACAAGAGGCTTGACGAGTCCAGGAAAAATATTAATGACCTGGTCTTGTGCAATCGAAGCTCAAGGGGCTCGATCCAGCAGCTCCCCACTAGTAGACTGTGATGTTTGCAGCGCAATCTTGTTTGACTGAATGTGATGGATTTCTGGTGGCGTGGATAAGTTCCGGCGAGTGAAGGGGCCTGGTTGTGCTGGCTCGTTTTGTATTAAACACAAGGGCTATATGTAGGAGAGGAAGACCAGTGGCCATTCAGACTGAAGAAGAATGTCGTGGTATGATGGATGACATCAAAGTCGATGAGAAACCAGAAGCTGGATGTTAGATTCGTCAGCTCATTGGTTTGGTTAGTTTGTTGTGGTGATCAAATAGCTTGTTTGTTGCTTCCAGAATTTGGGGGAACATCTAAGCTAGCTAGCTTGTTGTGGTCGATTTCTTTTGTGGTGGAACATGTTAGGTCTTGTCCTGATGATTTCAAATGGGTTTGTAGCTTTGTAAAAGGAAGGAATTATGTTTGAATGAATGAGTTTCTGGCTTCCCAACAGACGGCTTCATATTTGTTCATTTGGAGTGCATCAATGAATGGATGGATGGGTCACACCTTTTTTGTTCTGCATCATTGTTTTGGCTGATGAATGTTTTGTTTGTGTAAGGCACATATCTTGATAGATGAGGGAGGCAGCTTGGACTGGCTTCTCTGGGTTGCGAATAAGAGAGCAGAATTATTTGTCGCCCTCAAAGAAAGCAGAATAGCTCGACTAAGATGGAAGGTTTGCTCAGAAAACATAGGAACTTGACCATAAAGGCCATTATAAAAACCGTGGGAAAACTGTGTCGCTTAATAATTCCCTTTCTAGAAATGTCAATAAATGCCCTAGGGATGCCCATTAGCCATCAAGGGTTTGGATTGCGCCACGTCATTGATCCGTGGCCTTCTTCTCTCCACTAGCCAGCAAAGGTTTGGTCAGCGCCTGGGCCTTCTCATTCTCTTCACCATACCTTCTAAGGCCATCTCTATAAATACTAGTAGTAATCATTCATCCGCGTGCGGGGTGCGCGTGCGACTTAGGACGAGAGGCGGCGAGAGGCAGGTGGTGCCACCAAAACGATGAACAGAAGTCGGAGAAGCAAGGACGCATTCAACGGCTTCAGCGAAACCGCACCACGACAAACCTACAAACTGAGGTCCAGTAATCATTTCTTCACTTCGCCCCCGCGTTAGCCCGCAGAAATCCACGAGCTCGTTGGTCGGAGCCTACCGCCGAGCGCAACCGCGGCCTGGCTCCATCGAAGCCAAGGGGTTGAGGCGCTGCGGTTCAGAGAAGAAAGAGAGGAGAGGGGCGCGAGACCTCCATGGCGTTGGTCCGCACTAGCAGCAGCAGGGTCGCCGCACGGTCGGGCTGGCCGGCCGTGGTGGTCTTCGCTGCCTGATGAAGAACCCCGGGCAGCTTCACCTGTGCCCGCGGGAGTTTCGCAGCCTGCGGTGGTGGACAACAAGACAGAGCATGCTTGATTGCTCCGAACAGAATTTGCCATGGGCTTGGCGATCTTAATATCCCTTTCTAGCATTAACTGAAAGAAAGAATGTCAGGAGTCAACGCTGGGAAAGAAACAAAATAAGGGGAGAGGAATATCACACAGATGGATAGTTATCATACCTCCTCAACCTTTTCCAAATCAAAATCCTCAGTGAGTTCAAAACAAGGGACGGGGGGCATCGGATAATCATTTCTTATTTGTAATTGGTTTATCTTTACGATTAACGTTATATTTGCTCGGGGCAAGTAACTCGCTTTTCTGCGGTGCATCTATAAAGTTGGTCAAACTTTACTAGGTTTGACTTTGATCAAATCTTATATGCAAGCTAAAAAGAAACGGAGGGAGTACAACTGAATCAACGACCGATCAAAGTTTAAAAATCCGCGGGACGCCAGCGAAACAACTGCATTTTATTAGCCAAAGTTCGACCTAAAATACTATGAAGCCTTACAAACCATGATAGAGGGAGTATATATATGCGCTACGTAGGCTACACTGCATTTTACTCGCAAAATCGCTAAAGACTAAACTTTACGCTGCCACTGTGAATGGCTTTTACACATCTAACCTAAACGCCATTACCTTTGGTGTTTAGCAAATCCGCGGACCGACGGCTGGGGGCCGACTCGCCCCCAGGGCCATTTTTTGCGCCGGCTCACCCCAGGCAGCGCTTTTTGACGCCCCCTGAGGGGCCAACGGCTGGAGATGCCCTCACCGAGGAGTACAATAAAAAAGTAGCATGAATCTCAAAGCACAAACGGATGGTGGATCCATGTACGGGATATTCCGTGCATGGTAGAAAAACCACTCTGTTTTTTTTTGCATGTTCTGGAGATTGCTACAATGCACGGAACATTTTGCATTCTGACAATGTATTCACATAATTTTGAGGCCATTTTTTCTGAATGATATTTAGACCGCTCATCCGTCGTGACATAAACTTTAGAACATGTTAAGCTTATTACAACGGCATGTGAGCTGAACCAGAAGCTTGAGTAGATATCTTCTGCTGAGAATTATTAAACAGTTTTGCTAGAACTCATCTAAATGATGAGATATAATTTGGTCTCATTCACCTTTTATAGCCATTAGATGTGATGCTATAAGATGCGTGTGTGCTGACGTGGACTGCATTTGTTTTTGTTTTCAAAGTGAATGAGACCAAATTATGTCTTATCTAGATGAGTTCTAGGTACTCCCATTATTAAATTTCGCTAGCATGCATATACCGAATGATATATGATCATTCATAGGAAAACACATTGTTTGGAACGAAAAGCAAGCTTGCGAGCGTTGTATGGTCTGAGGTTGGGCCAGCAAGCGCATCCAAACACACGTAGAGATTCATAGTTGGGTTTCTTTTGGTATAGACGTTCATACGGGGTGTCAAAATTGATGGCACTACTTGGCAGAATATTTATAAGATATGTGGCAGCAAGAAAAGCCTCATCCCAAAATTTTAAGGGCATAGAGGCGTTTGCAAGAAGTGCAAGACCTACTTCAACGATGTGACGATGTTTTCTCTCGGCAGATCCGTTTTGCTGATGAGCATGTGGACAAGAAACATCATGGGCAATGCCAATCTTTTGGAAAAATGAGTTTAGTTTCTCGTACTCCCCACCCCAATCAGATTGGACAGTGAGTATTTTGGCATCAAATTGACGTTCAACGAATGGAAAAAATGTATGGACAGTCGTAAGGAGCTTCTTAGAAGCAAAAGGCAGCGAAGCGCAAGAATTGGAGACAGGATGATCTCCATTCTTCATAATGGAGAGTCAGGGTCTATATTGTTTTATGCTATTTTACCTTAAGGGTGTTTAGGTCCTTCCTGATACTGATGATCATGTGCTAAGAACAATTATGTAGGGTTGGGTTCGATGACTATAATGATGATGATCGTATGACTTATTATTAATAACGAGTAGAAGTTGTATGATGATGCATGATTAGTAGGACTTGTTATTATATATGATGATGTATGATGCGAGCATGCATGAGTTATTATATATCTGCGGGTGAAATGAACATAGCAGTAGCGTTGGTAACCAAGGACGAAGATATAAGAGAGGATACTTCTCTCTATTAGCTAGCTAATAACAACCTAAAAATAACCCCCAAAACCCATAAACCAGGCACTTTAAAAAAAAAACTCAGCTCCAGCCAACTGACGCATGGAAGCCTTTTGGTCCTGGTTTATGTCACCAACCGGGACCAAAGGCCCCCCTGCCTGGGCTGCCCGCAGTGGCCACGTGGAGGCCCATCTGTCCCGATTCGTGTAAGAACCGGGACTAAAGGGGGGAGGTATTAGTAACGACCCATTAGTCCTGATTCATGAACCGGGACTAAAGGCCCTTACGAACCGGGACAAATGCCCTATTTTCTACTAGTGCTCCCCTACCTGCCTTGAGTCTAGGCATTTCCCACAATTTCGTCTCTTCAATGGCCAGATCAGCAACTCTAAAAGCAAAGGAGGTAATGCCATAAAAAGAACTCTAGACCTCCTTTCAAGTCAGATCGTCCTCATGACCGCAATAGAATCTGACACGATTTCCTTTCCATGTCTCGGAGGAAGACTGACTCGAAGAGAGGGCCACCATGCACGGGCCAAGTCAAGAGGAGAAGGGATCACATACCCAACGACCCTAGAACCCAGAAGCCTGAACCAAATCTCATGAGAAAAAGGACACCGGACGAGTAAATGGCACTAGTCTCATGATATAAGTTTGATATGTTCCTTGGATTAGGAGTTTAAATCCATGATATGGTTTGTTCATGCAAGATTCTATTACCGTTGGGTGTTCAACTTGTTGTAGTGGTGGCTCTCCTATAGGTGAGAGGCCTGTTAAGCATTCTATTACAGTTCAGGATTTAGTTGTTGACCTGTTAAGTAATTAGAATTCTGTTCAAAACATTAAAAGCAAAAAAGAATTATCATAAAAGAAAATAAATAAGTAATTAGAATTTTGTTACAAACTTTAATAGCAAAAAGAATTATCATAAAAGAAAATAAATAAGTAATTAGAATTCTGTTCAAAACATTAAAAGCAAAAAGAGT
>NC_057804.1:27505458-27506512 GCF_018294505.1 Triticum aestivum | reverse complement strand
AAAAGAAAATAAATAAGTAATTAGAATTCTGTTCAAAACATTAAAAGAAAAAAGAATTATCATAAAAGAAAATAAATAAGTAATTAGAAACAAAAAAGAAAGCAAAAAAACTAGGAAAAATTAAAAAAAAGTGCCACCTACAGGGCCACCACGACCTGCATACAACTAGAAACCCATTACTAGGGCCAGGATGCAGGCCCGCAGTAGGCCCAATAGGCCCACAAGCACAGAGAGTGATTTTAGGCCTGTAAGCCTGTAGTGGAGAGGAGCTCGAGAGGGCAGCGGTACTGGGGCTTATAAACCACTCTCGAGCTCCCTCAGCTAGCGAGGTGGGACTAAACTTTCGTGCCGCCACGCGGGCAACACAAGGCCTTTAGTCCCTGTTGGTGACACCAACCGGGACTAAAGGGCTGCTTTGGTACCGGTTGGTGGCACCAACCGGGACCAATGACCCCCCTTTAGTCTCGGTTTGTGCCACCAACCGGGACTAAAGGCCTCTGCTTCCCGCCCTTTCAGCTGCTGAAAAGAGGCCTTTGGTCCCGGTTGGTGGCACCAACCAGGACTAAAGGGGGCATTGGTCCCGGTTGGTCTCACGAACCGGGACCAATGCTCTGCCTATATAAGCAGCACTCGTGAAATTTTGGTTCAGTTCGTTCTTCCCCGCCCGCCCGACGCCGCCAGGCTGCCTGCCGTATCCGCCTCACCGTCAACTGCACAGACTGAGATCAACCTTCCTTTTATCACGGCTGATGCTGCTGGAGCAAAACATTTGAATATAACATTGACAAGATCAAAGTTTGAAAGTTTGGTGAATGGTCTCATTGCAAGGACTAGAGACCCATGCAAGAATTGTTTGAAGGATGCTGGTATAACCACAAAGGAAGTCGTCGCCCCGCGTCGTCCCGCGCCGCCCCGATCGACGCCGTCGCTGCCCCCGCCCCGCGACGCCGCCCCGCCCCGCCCCGACCCGCCCCGCCCCTGCCCGTCGCCGCGCCGCCCCGCCCCGCCCCGTGCCACACCTCGCCGTCGCCGTCGCCGTCCCCGACACCGTCGC
>NC_057804.1:27492903-27504782 GCF_018294505.1 Triticum aestivum | reverse complement strand
TAGAATTTTTATGATTTTTTTCTGTTGTAATTTTGTTCATAGAATTTTAATGATTTTTTTGTTCATAGTATTTTCTTTGTCAATTTATTGTGTATGTATAGGAAAATTGGGAATGATATAAGTCATTTATGAATATGTTCATATTTAGAATAGAGGGAAAAGGAAAAAATAAGAAGAAAAAGTGTTTAATATAATTAGTTAGAAAAATAATAGAACTATAATTAAACTAGTTTATTTTTAGTAAGTACTACTTTATTTTATTTATAGTAAGTGCTTGATATATAGTTGAACTAGCTAGTTGATTTAATAAACTACTTTATTTAACTATATATAGAAGTAGTTCTTGCATCGACGTCGGCGATGCCTATCCCGCATCCTCGTCGTCGTCGACTCGGCGGTGGAGGTCTGTTTGATCAGGGTCATGTTCGGGACTTGGCTCTGCCGGGCTGGTATTGGGAGGTGCTACCTTCCGGGGGACGTAGGTTGGTGAGGAGGCAGCCCATTATTGACCCGATTCTTGTTTGGTGGCGGTCGCGTGGGCCAGTGACGGTGTCGAGGCTTCCGGACACCGCGGAGGTGGTACGTCATCGTGTCAGCGAGGAGGACGAGCACGTTCGTCGCTACATGGTTGCATTGGAGGGCAGGTTCGACAATACTTGACAGGTTCTTCAGGGATCTCACTGGAGCTATGATCCTGTGATGGTTCCTTATCTTTGGGTGTCCACCGCCCGCGACGATACCCGTCGGGCGCTACGGTTCTAACTGTATTAGTGATGCTATATGTATGATAGTATTCGAGGAGTATTAGTGATAATATTTGACGATGTACGGACACAAGAGATGATATATTTTTACTTATAATTGAATGCATGCTAATTTGAATACTACTTTATTTTATGATTTGGTTTTGCTTATTGAATGCTCATATTGGAAAAGTACTCCTACTTTGAATGCTAAAATTGGAGAGCACTATGCAGAAATCTAGGAGCCCCCTCCATCATCCAAGCCGTCGTGGGGGTAGCTTCTCCTTCATTCCTGTGTGCTAGACAATTTGGTGTAATAATGTACTCGAGAATGAAAGGAGGAGCTACGTACCATCACCGATAGTCAACCCGTGATTAATAATAATGATCTAATTTAGGTTTTTAGTACATATATTTAATTGTACAAGTTTAATATTTGAATTATGAACATAGGCCGGAAATGTCGTACTCGGACGACGAAAACCGTCCGGGGGAGTGCGACTGGTGCCACGACGACCGAGGTATATGTGACAGGTTCATTGAGCTGGACGAAGATCGGCGCTTCAGCATTAAGCTCGAGGAGACCTTCGATGTTCATACGGTACGCAACGACGACAATAGTTTTTTTCGTAATTAAGCACGACTTCAACTATTTTAACGTGTATTTCTCATCTTTTCCAATTCGACTAGCTTATCCCATGCTATGCAAGACGCTATGTCTTGGAGAGGATGGGTTTTGAAGACCATAAAAGTATGGAAACCAAAAAAAATCTCCTAAGGACCCATCATGGTGGGGATTTTAAAGTAAAGTTGTACAATGCTGAGAGTGTAACCCATTTTGGTTGCAAAAATTAGGAAGCACTTTGCAAAATGTATGGTTTTGATGAGGGTATGCTTGTCACCATGGCTCTTGGTGATCCTACAATCGAGCAAGACAATATGGAGATTTGGGTCCTTGTGGATACACCTCCAATTCTCCCCCCATGTGAGCTTAACATAGTTATTAAGTAATTTATATTGTTTATTTCAAAATAGTTGACAGCTTATTTTCATTCTTCAAAGAATATGCGGAAGATGGTAGACAAAACCCACTACACCGATGGCTCTGAATTAACTTATAAGGAGAAAAATCATCTGATCGCATTTTGTATTGATCTTGAGAATTACAATGTCTACAATCGAACTCCTCAACATTATGGTCAATACGTGCCACTAGTAGTGCGCGTGTTGAACTACGGTAACTACCATGGAGATACCCTGGTAAGATTTTTTATTATTACGACATCCGTGCATCTTTTTGCATACTTCTAAAACTAGTACATCATTGCTAACTATGAAGTTATTACTATGTTTTTCAACAGATAATCCCGAATGATTGTGTGCCTCATCTGATGTATACGCACGGTAGCCTTCATGTTTTGAACATACAACCAGGTCTTCCTACGAATCTCAACTGTCCGTATCGGGTTTCTAAAAGAAGTGGAGACATGACAATCAAAGAATGGAAAAAAGTATGGACAGTCGTAAGGAGCTTCTTGGAGGCAAAAGGCAGCGAAGTGCAAGAATTGGAGACAGGATGATCTCCATTCTTCATAATGGAGAGTCAGGGTCTATATTGTTTTATGCTATTTTACCTTAAGGGTGTTTAGGTCCTACCTGATACTGATGATCATGTGCTAAGAACAATTATGTAGGGTTGGGTTCGATGACTATGATGATGATGATCGTATGACTTATTATTAATAACGAGTAGAAGTTGTATGATGATGCATGATTAGTAGGACTTGTTATTATATATGATGATGTATGATGCGAGCATGCATGAGTTATTATATATCTGCTGGTGAAATGAACATAGCAGTAGCGTTGGTAACCAAGGATGAAGATATAAGAGAAGACACTTCTCTCTATTAACTAGCTAATAACAACCTAAAAATAACCCCTAAAACCCCTAAACCAGGCTCTTTTTTTTAAAGAAAAACCTCAGCTCCAGCCAGCTGCTGACGCGTGGAAGCCTTTTGGTCCCGATTTATGTCACCAACCGGGACCAAAGGCCCCCCTGCCTGGGCTGCCCGCAGTGGCCACGTGGAGGCCCATCTGTCCCGGTTCGTGTAAGAACCGGGACTAAAGGGGGGAGATATTAGTATGAACCGGGACTAAAGGCCCTTACGAACCGGGACAAATGCCATGTTTTCTACTAGTGCTCCCCTACCTGCCTTGAGTCTAGGCATTTCCCACAATTTCATCTCTTCAATGGCTAGATCAGCAACTCTAAAAGCAAAGGAGGTAATGCCATAAAAAAAAACTCTAGACCTCCTTTCAAGTCAGATCGTCCTCATGACCGCAATAGAATCTGACACGATTTCCTTTCCATGTCTCGGAGGAAGACTGACTCGAAGAGAGGGCCACCATGCATGGGCCAAGTCAAGAGGAGAAGGGATCACATACCCAACGGCCCTAGAACCCAGAAGCCTGAACCAAACCTCATGAGAAAAAGGACACCGGACGAGTAAATGGCACTAGTCTCATGGCTTGGTCGTAAAGAGTGCACCGGGGGTGATCCAAACCTCTCTTTATCAGCCTATCTGTAGTGCAACATCTGTCACGCACGACCAACCAACAAAAGCATTTCTCCTCGGGTGGAGCGATGTTCTTGCACATGGAATTTGCATAGTCTGCCTATAGTGAACCAAAAGAGAAGCCCTTGTACGCTGAACTCAGCGAGTATCATCCATTCGTGAGAGACGCCATGAGAATTTATCCACCTCTCAAGTAAGTGCTGACATGTTTTGAATTCCTCCCCCTAGCGAGATATTGCCTAATTTCCTACATGGACAAAGTTCCATGAGTGTCAACGAACCCATCGCCTCCGCCATAGTTTTGCATTTGGACCCTCGCGCATGGACAAACGACCGCATATGTGGAGGTATAGATGTCGGTTGCGACCAAGTAGCCCCTATCATGCTAGAAACTGGCCCTCTGCCCATTGCCAACTTCACATCGCGTAGCCGCGAGAGACAACTCACAAGTTCGCACTGACCTAGTTACATTCATCTCGGATCAAGATTTGATCGAACCCACTCCCTCCATCTAGAGTCATCAGGCACGAAGAGCATGAATAAGCAACTGAAGATTGTGTATACTGACCCCGCCAAACTCTGTCAGTCGACATACTTGCTCACAGACCATGGGGATGGCTGCCCTTGGCTTCTTCAGATTCACGCTAAAGAAACGCTCTAATGATTTTGTTGAGACACTAGAAGACCCATTGCAGCAAATCCATATAGAGAAAACATGTTATAAATAGTCATAGCTGAAAGAACCGCCTTGAATAACACAATCTCCCCATTGTAGGTGAGCATATGGAGGTCCACCATATAACTAAGTGGTGGGCCACTTGACCGAAATATGATGATACACTTCTCAACAAGGAAAAAAATGAATGAAACATTATGAAACAAAATATATTTTTTTAGTACAGCAAAAAATTAGCATAAATCTCAAAGCAACAACGGATGTTAGATCCATGTACGGGATGTTCCGTGCATGGTCTCTCATGTTTGTTTGCACATTCTTGAGATTGCTACAATACGTGGAACATTTTGCATTCTGCCAATATATTCATGTAACTTTGAGAGCATTTTTTCTGAATGATTTCGAGATCGCTCACCATGCCATCATGACGTAAACTTTAGAACATGTTCGACTGATAAAAGGTAATGGGACAAATATATGAAAATGCTAATTATATATTCAGTTCAATGAAAAGAACAAAGACGACAATAAAAAGAAGTACATACAATTCCCCATATTGGATCTGAAGGCTTAACCATGGGGCTAACTTATTCAATCTTATTACAATTGCATGCGAGATTAACCCGAAGCTTGAGTACATGTCTTTTGCTGAGAATTATTAAATTTTGCTAGCATGCATATATCAAATTATATATTGAGCCTTTCAGGGAAGGCACCCAGGAAATTAAAACCCAGCGGCGAACTTGGACTTGAGTAGTTCCACGACCCCGGCCTCCACCCGGAGCGCCTTGGTGAGCACCGGCGTTGGGATGGGTGGATTGGAGCCGAAGAGCGTGAGTGCCACGAAGACGATGCCGGGGTTCTGGCTGTTGAAGGAGACGACCATGGAGGCCTCTGTCTTACCGACGTTGAACTGGAAGTGCATGAGGCCGCGTGGGATGAGGAACGTCTCCCCAGCGTGCACCACCCTGGAGTAGAGCTTGTTCCCGGAGTCAAGGCTGCCAAGGATTCCAACAAGGAGCTCACCTTTCATCACGATGCCGATCTCGGTGGCACGGGGATGGATGTGCGGCGGGTTGGTGCCCCCCAGTGCGAAGTCCACGCGGTTCATAGACACGCCCAACGTGTTCGTTCCGGGCTACTCGGCCACGTCAAGCTCCGTCACGGCCGAGCCGTTTGGGGTCGACGTGTTGCCAGCCTTGGCCAGCTTGGATGAGAAGAGGAAGTCATCGCCAGCCTCAGACATGGGCTTGCATGGGTGCCCGTTCACTGAGACCGCCTTGCCATCAAGGTCGGCTACGCAAAAGTCCTGGAGAGGGTCGGGGTCGGTAGCCAGGACAGCTGGAGCTAGGAAAAGCATGGCGAACAGGCCAGCCGCTAGAGTTTTGGAGTACCCCATGCTTGCTAGGCAACAAGCTTAATTAGCTAGGACTGATCAGCTAGAGTTTGTTGATGGAGAGTGTCTAAGGCACTGGTTGTTGCTGCTGCTAAGCGGTGGTGGATGAGTGGTGGTAAGGCATATGAAGTCCTTTATATAGGGGAGCAGTGGATACATGGAGCTAGCTATGCATGTGGATGTCGTCACTGCATGCATTTGCAAATAATAGAGACACGAGGCAGAGTTTACTAACCATATATTACTTGCGTGGGGATGAGCTAGCTTGTGATGAAAACGGAGTTGGGTGCAAGGTGAGAGTCAAGGCCACTGCCGGCTGCTAAGGAAATGGGACCAACGAACAGAGACAAAGAGGAGGTGTTTCTCATTGGAGTACTGCGCTTGGAAACGGATTCACAATATCCGTGCACACCTCTACTATACTCGTCAATCATATGAGGTTCAGGGGCGTGCTGGTGGTGAAATGCCAGGGTCTTCATTCAACAGCGACGTGTGTTGCCATTTCAACCGAACTTGCTAATTGGTCTAACCGGAGCAACGTGCAAGCTATTCTCGATCCGCAACGCAGCCGTTGGGTGGTCCGCCGGTTTATCTCTAGTTGTGTACTCGCTGAAGAGACATCTGCTAACGTTTAGCGCATAGCATGATCGATCGTCAGAAACGGGAAGTTTCTGGGCTCTGGCCGCGGCGTACCTACCCTGAACTGAGCCTGGCTCCGGATCTTTCTCAAATACGGAGTAGTTCTCTTCTTGTTTTGTTTCACTTCTCGATCGATGACTTGCTGCCAATAATAGCACGTCGGCATAGAGAAGGGATTCTCATTGGCTACGACTGATCAGATCAGTGAGCAAATCAAGTGCAGATATTGGGCCCTGCCTGTCTCCTTGCTGTTTAAATATTCGATTGGCCAAAAAGATATGGCGCCAGCCAAACAAGGAAAACATGATTGGTGGTGATCAACGGGGGGCTGTTACTAGTCAGACTCTCTGACTCGGATCTATCCCTGTCTCCAGTCTCCGGAGTAAGGGCATCTCCAGCCGGTCGCCCCCACAGGAGCTAGAAACGTCGTTTGGGGGCGAACCGGCGATGTTTTCGGCGTGAGGGTGATCAGGTTCCCCACCGCCCCCGGTCGCCCTAGGCGCACTTTTTGTAAATATTTTTAAAAAGACATTCAGCCAAAATTCAACAAACACTATATAGATTCGGCGATATTTAGTCGTTTGACAGTTTTTTTACATATAGAAAACATAAAATCTACTTAAAAAACAAAGGCCTGCTGCCGCGCCAAAAACGATTGCACATGCGCCCCCAAGCGCCCCAAGCGCGCCGGGTTCGGTTTGGGTTCGCCGGCACCAGTTTCGGGCCTAACTGGCAAAAATTGGGCTTCTGAAGGCGCGACTGAGCTGTTTTTTGAGCGCTGACGCTAAAAAATGGTCTTGGGGGGCCCGTTGAGGGCGCGGCTTGAGATACTCTAACCCCAGGTTGATGTCCCCCGCACGCACCTGCATGGCTGCTTGTCATCGATGGAGGCATTTCGCTTCTCACCTTCCCGTGTCATCTCAGCTCACAAGGAAGAGTTGCTGCGAGCTGCGCTGCCATCTACAGCACCCAGAGCCACATTTCCAAGTAAGGATATCCATTTTACACATGGACATGGATACACGTAAATACTCTGCCCATATCGATTGGGTAGGGGCATATTTTTGTGCCCATGGGAAGTATACAAACCCTATCACATTAATTATGGGTAGGGCATGTGTACGATTTTGTGTCAACAAGTACGTTCAAACCCTATTCAATTATCTTACCGTTGGGTCACATGTGTTATAAACCTTTTGTCAAAAAAATGTGTTATAAACCTAAGTTACCGCGTCATTTTATGTAAGCTCTGTACCCCCACCCTCATCCATCTTCCAATACCATCACATTAATTATGGGTAGGGCATGTGTACGATTTTGTGTCAACAAGTACGTTCAAACCCTATTCAATTATCTTACCGTTGGGTCACATGTGTTATAAACCTTTTGTCAAAAAAATGTGTTATAAACCTAAGTTACCGCGTCATTTTATGTAAGCTCTGTACCCCCACCCTCATCCATCTTCCAATACCCAATTTCAACCTATGGTTGATGGTTAGGAGGACAACAGTATCCCCAACCCATCAACGTTCAAGTCCTAGACTTGACATTGGTGGTCGCATTTCCCTGAATTTATTTCAAGCCTTTCGGTAATATGCGTTCAGTGGGATGAGACGTTTCCGTCGATAATGAAGACGTCTGTGACGAATTCGTCAATCAAAAGATGATGTGCCGGCTCCATCTCTTAGAGGTGCTTATAGGGATAGGGTGTGTGTGCGGGCGCGCGCGTTCATATGAATGAATGTATGTGCGTATGTATGAGCGTATGTGTCCTTATTGTGTTAAAAAAACAAATTCCACAACCTTAGAAATCTCTCGGTTGCTCACACCTCCGTCACACATAAAATTAGCAATTACACCACCACTCGACTTGTACTGATCTGCGCCCGATTGGTATCCATGGGCATGGGAACCCATAGGGTATGTGCATGGGCGTGTATATTAACCAGATGGGTAGGGTATGAGTATGATTTTACGTCCATAAAAGATATAGATATGAGATTATTGTACCCGCAATATACCCTATTGACCCAAGTTTTGAGCTTCGTACTACTTTTTTGGTTGTTGTTAAGAGATATCTTTTTTCAAAGTGTTACATTAGTTTTTCCCCATTTGTTTAAAAGTGCATCCTAGTGGTTTGTTGTGTATCATCATTTATCAACAATTCTGATCTAAAACAAGTGCATTTATTACTGGTACATAATGAAATATGATGATACACATTGAAACAAGATAAACATTAGGAAACAAGATAAATTTTGACATTAACCAAAAAATAGCACGAATCTCAAAAAATAGCACGAATTTCGTAGAAAAACATTCTCATGTTCTTTTTGTACATTTTGGAGATTGCTATAATGCATTGTCTGGTACATTTCTACCTGTAACTTGAGAACATGTTTTCTGAATGATTTAGACATTGCTCACCACGTCATAGTAGTCTCGGTAAATATTTTAAGACTTGGTTTCTTAGCCTAGTCTATATCCGAAGTTGACGTGACTCCGTACCGATACCTTTCCCTTTGTTAATGTAGACTTGAGAGCATGTCTAACTTATAAAAGGGTAACCGGATAAGTATGCAAAAATGATAATTGTATATTCCGTTCAATGAAAAGAACAATGAAGACAATAAAAAGTAGTACATTTCAATTCCTCGTATTGGCTCTGATGACTGAACCACGAGGCTAACTTATTCAATCTTATTACAACTGCATGCGAGATTAACCCGAAGCTTGAATACATGTCATCTGCTGAGAATTATTTAAATTTTGCTAGCATGCATATATAGAATTATGTATTGATTATTTATGGGAAGGCTCCCAGGAATTAAAACCCAGCGCGAACTTGGACTTGAGAAGTTCCACGACCCCGGCCTCCACCCGGAGCGCCTTGGTGAGCACCGGCGTCGGAATAGGAGGATTGGAGCCGAAGAGGGTGAGCGGCACGAAGACGATGCCGGGGTTTTGGCTGTTGAAGGAGACGACCATGGAAGCCTCGGTCTTACCGACGTTGAACTGGAAGTGCATGAGGCCGCGCGGGATGAGGAACGTCTCCCCAGCACGCACCACCCTGGAGTAGAGCTTGTTCCCCGAGTCAAGGCTGCCGAGGATTCCAACGAGGAGCTCACCTTTCATCACGATGCCGATCTCGGTGGCACGCGGGTGGATGTGTGGTGGGTTGGTGCCTCCAGGCGCAAAGTCCACACGGTTCATGGACACGCCCAGTGTGTTCGTCCCAGGCCACTCGGCCACGTCGAGCTCCGTCACAGCCAAGCCGTTTGGGGTGGATGTGTTGCCGGCCTTGGCCAGCTTGGACGAGAAGAGGAAGTCGTCGCCGGCCTCCGACATGGGCTTGCACGTGTGCCCGTTCACCGAGACCGCCTTGCCGTCGAGGTCGGCGACGCAGAAGTCCTGGAGAGGGTCGGGGTCGGTCGCCAGGACGGCCGGAGCAAGGAGCAGCATGGCGAACAGGCCAACTGCTAGGGTTTTACAGTACCCCATTGCTGGCTATGCAACAAGTCTAGCTAGGACTGATGAGCTAGAGTTTCTATGGCAGTGGTGGTTGCTGCTAAGAGGTGGTGGATGAGTGAGTGGTAAGGCATATGTAGTCGTTTATAACTTTATATAGGGGAGCAGTGGATACATGGAGCTAGCTATGCGTGTGCATGTCGTCACTGCATGCATGTGCAAATGGACACACGAGGCAGGGAGTTTTATTTAACATATATTACTTGCGTCAGTATCAGCTAGCTTGTGATGAAAATGGAGAAGGGGGCATGGTCAGAGTCAAGGCCACTGCCGGCTGCTAAGGAAATGGGACCGACGAACAGAGACAAGGAGGAGGTGTATCTCAATGGAGTATTGCGCTTGGAAACGGCGGGTTTCATAATATTCGTGCACACCTCTAGCCGTCAATCATACGAAGTTCAGGGGCGTGCTGGTGGTGAAATGCCAAGGTCTTCATTCAACAGCAAAAGAGAGAGGATGTAAAATGAATAAGCCGTGTCTCTGAAATCTCGTCTGAACTTTTCAACACAATGAGCGAGTTTAAATTGATGCACTGGAAATCATAATGTGTTACTCTGATCAAACAAGTGACCACGGTGCATGCCAGGATTTCTGCGAGTTTATCTCTAGTTGTTCCGCCGGGTTTATCTCTAGTTGTTTACTCGCTGAAGAGACATTTGCCAACGTTTAGCGCATAGCATGACCGATCGTCAGAAATGGGAGGAAGTCTCTGGCCGCGGCGAGTATTTAACCAAAAACTATCACAATTCGCGGAAACGTGACAGAAAACTACCACTTTACGATTTTGTCCCGAAAACTACCACTTTTTTATTAATCCGTGACAAAAAACTACCAAGTGTGAAAACTGCTCGCTTTGCCTGGATTAAACGCAAATCTGACTGTCCGACCCCACACATAAACGGGCTAAAAATGCAATCGGGTCCCTAGTTTTTCTTCAAAAAAGCAATCGGGTCCTCCGCCTCCTTCTCCGGTGAAGACCACCGCCGCCTCGATCTCTTTCTCCGGTGACCCGCGTGCCTCCTCTGAGTTCATGGCGGAGCTGGTGTGGCCGGAGCGGCTGGCGCCAAACCTTCCATCCTCCTGCCATCTGACGTCGTCGCCGGCGGCGTGCGTACCTCCTGCTTTTTCCCCTTCCCTCTCTCTCATCGACTGATTTCCCCACCTGGCGACCAGCGGGCACATGCGGTGAGCTCGGCACGCGCAGGCGGCGAGACTTGCGGGGCGCGGCAGCCACCAGGGAGCGCGTGTGAGAAAGAGGGGGAGGTGGTCCGAACCTGCACCAGAGGCGGGAAACGCTGGCGGCGCCGGCGAGGTCGGCAAGGTCGTCGCAGGGGGAGAGGTCCCCCCGACGCAGTCGACGAAGCCTGCGGGGTACATGCGGCGACCAGCGGCTCACGGCAGAGCATGGCGGCCAGCGGCGGCGCGTCACCGCTGCACGGACGAGGCGAGCAGGTGCGACGCGGTTCGCGGCAGCATGTAGCGAGGCCAGCAGGGCCGCTACGCAGCTTGGCCTGGCAAGTGGCAGCTCCGACCGCAACGAGCAGCAGTAGTGCATGGCCATGGCTAGCTAGCCTGGCAACTCCGACGGTGTTGGGTACACCGTACACAAGCAGCTAGTGCGGTAGTGTCTCCGCCGCCGGCCATCTTGCTCGCATTGGAGCGTGTGGGGGCTGCCGGCGTGCCTGTGCCTTCCCGGCGAGATGGGCGAGCTGGGGGGCTGATTGCTTTTTCTATACTGACGTGTGGGCCAACTCGTCATAATTGAGTTTAAACAAGTTGAATCGGACACTTTTTATACATGGTAGTTTTTAGTCAAAGATTAGTGAAAAAATGGTAGTTTTTCGCACAAATTTGTAAAGTGGTAGTTTATAGGCACGGTTCCATGAATTGTGGTAGTTTTTTGTTAAATACTCGGCCGCGGCGTACCTACCCTGAACGGCTGAACCCGGCCCCGGTCTCACTCAAATAGTTCGCTTCTTGTTTTGTTTCTCTTCTCGATCGATGACTTGTTGCCAATAATGGCACGTTGGCACAGAGAAGGGATTCTCATTAGCTACGACTGATCGATCAGTGAGCAAATCAAGTGCAGATATTGGGCCCAGCCTGTCTTCTTGTTGCAGTTTAAATTAAGGACAGTATAACCGCACCTAAAGCGAGCCCTCTCAGCGTTCCGCACTTCTGGCCGTCAGATAGCATGTGCTGGACGTTTCTGGCCGTTCCTTCCATCTAATCCCGCTTGGGCCCAAACTGGCAAACTGTCCGATGGATGCTACTCCGGTAGAAAAAACGGAGCCACGTGGTTGATTGGGCCAAAAATA
>NC_057804.1:27474338-27492781 GCF_018294505.1 Triticum aestivum | reverse complement strand
ATTCTCCCCATGTTTTCCGATTAAGGCTAGCAGGAGTGCAGGTGGTGCCAGCGGCTGCAGCTGCTCTGTGACCAACCGCGACCATCTTTCTTCGCGAATCCGGGAAGGCCGTAGAAGGCGAGAAGACGCAGCAGCCATCCAGATCTACGGCCGGTCGCAACGTCCAGCTGTATTCAGAAGACACAACCTCTTTTGTTGCCCATACAACAACACTGAAATACGGTGGGACGTCCACATAACCATCTCCGTTTTCAAGTTCGTCGTCTTCAACAGTCCACCAATGGAGTTACAGGAAGTGCCGATTAATTATGTTTTCCAGTTTGGTAACTTCTAGCTCTTTTTTTTTACAGGAAAACTTGTAGCTCTCTTACCCACTAGTGTCATGAATAATGTTGGTTAGTGTGTGATTCTCTGATAAAAAGGATTTTCATGCCTTATCTTCTATTGTTTATGTTATGTTTAGATAAATCGGATCTTTACATAATGCTACTTCTCTGAGATGCTTCATCGGATGATTCTTTTGAAGACTTCTGTTATGTGGATGCAGACACAGGGTACCTTCGCTTTACGGCGGAGCTTGGATTATTTGGCTTCTACTCTTCCCCACAATTGTACTGGGGAATTCCTGCTGGCAAGCCTATCTGTAACACGTCCCCACCACCCCTTGAACACAAAGCCTCTACTCTTCTACCCATTAAATATGGAGCATATATTTCTAATTAAAATTCCAGAAACGTTTTCAGTACAAGGAATGAAGGTCAATATAACATCAAAAATGCACGAGGATGCCAGTATGATCCTTGCACAGCTGGTAGTATAGTCTTATCAGACAATATATATGTATGTACATCCATTAGTGGTAATCATGGTGCGCCGCGGCGGCTGATTGTGAAGATCTGTTACTATAATCTTCCTTTCTCCTTCCCTCCTTCAGTTCATGCTCCTACGCGTAGTCTCAATTCCTCTACCAACTATTGCAGCAGGCTGCCCATCTATCTTCAACGATATCCGCTACGCCCCCTCGTCCACCAATAGTTCTACTTAGTTCAAATTGATGATGTTTATTCGATCTATTTGGGGAATACCTACATGATGATTTCCAATGGCTGTCGGTCAGGTTAGTAACTTAGTATGCTACTCTTGTACTCCCTATATACCAAAATGTAAGACGCTTTTACCAAAATAGTTTTTCTGGTGATGCATCATTTCTTACACTACATATCTTGACATACTCTTTATCTAAAGATTCAAAGAGACAGTCAAATTTTATTTGACTTCAATTCTTTTTGTTATCATGCATATATGGTGTGTCAAATCGTTGAGGATTTCTAGAAAAATATTTATGTGCAGCAAATGGTTGAGTTTTCAAGGTCACTGAATGGTGTTGCTGCATAGGGCCATGGATTATCCAGATCGGAATAGCGACATGTAAAGATGCATTTGGAAAACAGGTGTTGTGCTGAAATTTTTGGAGTTTGCTTCCCTTTGTCAAAAAAATTACAAGAATGCAAATAAGCTGCAGCTTGAAAAGGAATTTTGTAAGCTGCAGTGTGTATTGTAATCAAACTGCAGTTTACTTACTATGGAGAGCCTGGATTGCATCTAGATAAGTTTCTTCTTTATTTAAGTTGATTCAATATGCAAACTTAGAGCCCAGTTGACAAATATTAGCACTAATTTGTGAAAATGAGGGGCACATCGATGCACACAATCCATTATGTTTGTCTAAACATATACTCCATCTGTTAAGTAATATAAGACATTTTAGATCACTAAAGTAGTAATCTAAAAGTTAGTACAAATTTGAGTCACTTATTTTAGGATGAAGGGAGTAATATCCATTATTTCTTATTTTCATTGATACTACCAATTTTGTCCTGGAGGTGATTATTTTGTAGAATTACAAAGAACATGCGCAAATCATGTATAATTGCTCAAAAAGTGTCAATGGATTACAACTAATTATTTGTCAGAGAAAGTAAACACTTGAGAGCAAATGATTTCTTAATGTGATACTCTAATCGTACTGGGAACTTAATTCATCCTCATGCACTTAGAAATATTTTGCGTTAGAGTTTTATGACTTATTTTTTACGCGACATCTTTTCATATACGTCGAAGGGGGTGGCAGTGTTCCTATGTTGAGCATAGCCTGCCAGTAGTTTCAAGCATGTCATGGGGTGCCTACGTGCCTGGTGACCACTGAGCAAAGTAAAAAACCCTATGTACAATGGTTCGCGCTATGCCCTCCCAAGCAATGAGCAAAGTAGGTGTCTTGGTATACAATGTTTTTCCTGGGTCATGTTGTATCACTCGGTGTATTTTGCACAATGTTGTTAATTATATAATTGTATTTTCTTATGTATTTTGTATGCATTCACTTTGCACACTACACCAAATTTCATATTTAATTTTAATGTTCTACGCCATTATATATGTACAAAATTTCTATCATTCGGTACAATTTGATGGGCGCAGCAACGCGCTCCTGTCACGATCTAGTATTCAATATGGCACCAGCGAAACAACGAAAACATGATTGTCAGTGGCAATTAACAGGGGCTGTTGCGAGTCAGACTTTCTGACCCTCATCCATCCCTGTCTCCGGTCTCCGGAGTAACCCCCGGTTGCCGTCCCCCGCGCGCACCTGCATGGCCACTTGTCACCGACCCATCAATCGTCATTGACCGAGGCCTTTCGCTTCTCACCTTCCCGTGTCAACTCAGCTCAGAAGAGTGAACGGACAAGAAAACCTTAGTGAAGTATTATTACTCCACTAAGTTTTGATCGATTCTAGCCGATCTTCTAAATTTAGTGGCATATAAAACACGAATAAACGAACATAAATTTGATTTAAACAAGTACTTATTAAACATATTAACCAAAATTGAGTGGCGATTCATAACATTTTACATTGCCATTAACCGATACTAAGCCTAAAACTTACTAATTTAACAAAAATTTAGCCTAAAGGAAAGCCTAAAACTTACTAATTTCAGTCGCTATCTTCGGCGATCTCTTTCCCGATCATGGGGTCTGGTCCTTGGCCGTCATGTGGGTCATCGAAGATGCTGGTCACTTCTTTCATGTCGCCACTGCCTTCTTCATCGCTCGACAGGTCAATGACCTCGGTCCTGCCGGCGGCGTACTCCTCGTACAGGCAGCGCTCCACCTCGATTTGCTCCGAGTAGTGTCGATGGAGCTCCACCATATACGCCTTGCCGGTGGCCTTCGCCGCGAGATGCTTGCGGGCTTCTCTGTCCTCCCGCCGCTCGCGTTTATTGGCCACACGTCGATCCACCGACAGTGGCAGATAGCTGTCGGGGAAGTTACGGTGGCCGACGTTGCCGTACAATTGCTGCGACTTGATGTCGTATGCACGCGCCACCGCCTTGATGTCGTATGCAGGATCCCAATCAGCGGGTCATCCCGGTGTCCCGGTCATAGATTTCGGCGACCCAGGTCCCCCATTTCTACTGCTGCGCACCATGGTAGCTCGGCCCCAGCGCCAGCGGCGGGCTTTCATGGTACGCTGGTGCGGCACGGGATGAGGAGGGGCGGGAAGAGAAACCGCCGCCGACGTGGGATGAGGCGGTGTCGCGGCTTCAATCCGTCAACCAAGTGTTGTGGATGGGCGGCGGCGAGTGGAACCGGCCGGATCCAGCCATAGGAGGAGGCGCGCGATGGTGGATTTGGGCGTCAGGGTCGATTTTGGCGGTGGGACGAGTGTGTTGCCTGTTTTACTCGTCTGCCGAGTAGACGAGTGTTTTTACTCCTCGGCAGCCGCTCAGAGTAAAATTAATCTTGAGTGGGTGAGAGCACCTGAGAAGAGACCTGATGCCCCACAGCGCCGAGGCGCCCTAGGGTTTGGGCACCTGAGAGCTGTAGCCCCACTAGGCTCCCTCTTCTAGCTTCAGCTATCTTTTCATTTAAACACTTCTCTTGCATTATTTGAGGATTTTTCCATTGAGGGAAAATTTCCACCTTTTCCTAAATTTCCAAATAGTAAGCTATAGCAGCGTTGTGACGTTTTTAGCAAGGTCCCGCTAAATGGCACCTATGTATAATTAGTGGTTTTAGTTGGATATAGTGCCATTTATCTGTGTTATAGCGTCATTAAGCTTATTTTGAGTTTGACACTATTTGCCATAGGTCACTATTTTAATTTTTTGTTTTTCCCGAAGCCAAAAACGCCATAAAACAACAACTAACACTGGACACTCTATTAAATTTTTTAGTCCAAATAAATCATAAAATTATGCATATTTTGTGATATTAAAGCATGAAAGCAAATAATCTTATGGGTACATTTAAAACATATCAATACCACAAGCATATTCATCCCCAATATATGCTGCAAAATTATTCATCTATTTCAATGTTATGCATGAACACACATAAATATCTGAACATTGTTACTCATATTCATCCATGACGATGTCACAACACATGCACCCCTATGCATGAACTTCCTGAGCACGGCAAGCACGGGCAGTAGATTAGGAGCTCACTGAGGAGCACAACAAAAAAGTAGCATGAATCTCAAAGCACAAACGGATGGTGGATCCATGTATGGGATATTCCGTGGAGCTTTGCTACACATACAAGCAGATTTTACGGATGGTTCGTTACGGACTGAGGTAGGAGGCTAGGGAGCGAAGGATTGGGAAATCACGATGGTCGGTCCCACCATGCAAATCAGGCGGGTGCGAGAGATTGGTTAGGACTTAGGACTTAGGACTTTAGGAGAGGCGTCCGTAGGCTGCAGCCAGTAACTCGTTCGTAGGTTTAGAATTTTCGTATTCCGTGCATGGTAGAAAAACCACTCTCTTGTTTTTTGCACGTTCTGAAGATTGCTACAATGCACGGAACATTTTGCATTCTGACAATGTATTCACATAATTTTGAGGCCATTTTTTCTGAATGATATTGATCGCTCACCCGTCGTGACATAAACTTTAGAACATGTTGGACTTATAAATAGTAATCGGACAAATATATGAAAATGCAAATTATATATTCCATTCAACGAAAAGAACAAACACGGCAATAAAAAGTAGTACATTCAATTCCTCATATTGTTTCTGAAGGCTAACTTATTCAATCTTATTACAACTGCATGCGAGATTAACCTGAAACTTGAATACATATCTTCTGCTGAGAATTATTAAATTTTGATAGCATGCATATATTGAACCATATGTTGATCATTTCAGGGAAGGCTTCCAGGAATTAAAACCCAGCGGCAAACTTGGACTTGAGAAGTTCCACGACCCCGGCTTCCACCCGGAGTGCCTTGGTGAGCACCGGTGTTGGGATGGGTGGGTTGGAGCCGAAGAGTGTGAGTGGCACGAAGACGATGCCGGGGTTCTGGCTGTTGAAGGAGACGACCATGGACGCCTCCGTCTTACCGACGTTGAACTGGAAGTGCATGAGGCCCCGCGGGATGAGGAAGGTCTCTCCGGCGCGCACCACCCTCGAGTAGAGCTTGTTTCCAGAGTCAAGGCTGCCGAGGATTCCCACGAGGAGCTCACCTTTCATCACGATGCCAATCTCGGTGGCGCGTGGGTGGATGTGCGGCGGGTTGGTGCCCCCTGGTGCGAAGTCCACACGGTTCATGGACACACCCAGCGTGTTCGTACCGGGCCACTCGGCCACGTCGAGCTCCGTCACGGCCGAGCCATTTGGGGTGGACGTGTTGCCGGCCTTGGCCAGCTTGGATGAGAAGAGGAAGTCGTCGCCGGCCTCCGACATGGGCTTGCACGTGTGCCCATTCAACGACACCGCCTTGCCGTCGAGGTCGGCGACGCAGAAGTCCTGGAGAGGATCAGGGTCGGTGGCTAGGACGGTCAGAGCTAGGAACAGCATGGCGAACAAGCCAGCTACTAGGGTTTTAGAGCACCCCATTGCTTGCTATGCAACTGATGGGCTAGAGTTTGTTGATCGAGAGTGCGTAAGGCACTGGTGGTTAAATGCTAAGCTGTGGTGTGGATGAGTGAGTGGTGAGGCATATGGTGTCCTTTATATAGGGGATGGGCGCGGCAATGGATGCATGGAGCTAATTAAGCTATGCATGTGCATGTCGTCATTGCATGCATGTGCAAATGGACACACGAGGCAAGGCTGAGAGTTTATCAAACATAGTATATTAATTGCGTCGCGGTCAGGATGAGCTTGTGATGAAAATGGAGATGCTCAGGATCAGAGTCAACAGTCAAGGCCACTGCCGGCTGCTAAGGAAATGGGACCAACGAACAGAGACAATGAGGAGGTGTATCTCAATGGAGTGTTGCGCTTGGAAACGGGTTCACAATATTCGTTCCCACCTCTACTCGTCAATCATTTTCTTTTTTCTGAAAAGGAGGATATCCCCTGATCTTTGCATCAGCGCGATGAATGTAAGTCTTTTTAGAGATTCCAATAAAAGACTACATACGTAGCAAAATGAGTGAATCTATACTCTAAAATATGTCTATATACATCGGTATGTAATTCATAGTAAAATCTCTAAAAAGACTTATATTTAGGAATGGAGGGAGTATTATTAATAGTGCGAAATCCAGCAGCCGAACATCATCAACCCGGGAAAAAGCGAAAAACAAACTTTGAGGCCGTATACCTCACGGCAATAACTCCCCAGATAGCCACTAACCCTATGATACAAGACACAACATAAAAAAATACACAACTCCTAGGCTACGCCTTCAAGAAGAAATTGCAACATGTGCGTCGATGATGGCGAGTCCACCATAAGGTTGAACTTTAGATTTTCATCCCCAAAGCAAAGTTTCAACCCACCACCTTCAACAAGGACATGACGCAAGCGCGCGACGACATAGCCCGATCAGGGATCTTGTATTTCCACCGGAGTGCATAAGCTCGTTGTTGAAGCCGTCTGTACCATCTGCCCTTTTTCCGGCTACCAACGCCTCGATAGCTGGATACCTCTGGAGGAAACAACGGAAGACAAAGATGTCCCATACCATCTGCCTCCTGCTACTGTCGCACCACCTTCGATCCAACAACAGCAGGCTAAACATGACACCTCCGCCAGAGCCACCGTGAATCACCTGCCGACAATAGGCATGACTTGACGTATCCATATAAGACGTCGTGCGTAGCATCCGCCAGTAGCACATCCACCGGTGGCTTCACCTGCCGACGACAGGCACCGCCTGACAACTCGGAAAGAGGCACATGTGTCACCTGCCGAGCCGCATCGAACCCGGCCTGTTGATGTAAGGGACGTCCCATATGGCCACTAGCCTCAGAAGGCCGTCATCATCTCGAGATACGAACTCTGAGTCACCCACACGACCCCAGAGTCCGCCGCAGTTGAAGAAGAGGGGCCACCGCCCTGATTCCGGGCGGTACAGGGAGCACCCACCGTCGTGTCAGTCGTTGTCGTCGTCCATATAACGGCAACCGCCGCCGTGATCCCGCACCAAGCGCGGTCGACACCGGAAATGCATATGGGTTTCGTCTAGGCTTAATTATCAAGTTCAGCGGCCGGCTTGCTGACGGTGAAAGGCCAGTGTCTTCAACCACCAAGCCCTTTGCTCCGTCTATGATCGATCCTGCAAACTACCTCCGTTGATGTGATGATCAGTCAACCATTATGCTGTTGAAGGCCTTGGCATTATTTCTCAGCAAACAAAGTGAGTGACCACGGTGCGAGGATTTCATGCTGCGAGTACGAACGTAGGTTGACTAATTATGCAATTTTTGCGTTTCTCGATCGGCTGTCCACCGGCTAGATGTTAGACTGTATAGCTTCTGTATATGTATATGTATGTGTACGTATGATGTAATGTTGTACCCCTTTATTATATATATGTGATAGACCACCCCTAAAGGGTTGAGCTGGTTCCCCCAAACCTATTGTCTCACATGGTATCAGACTAGGTCAAACGCTTCCGCTAAAACCCCGCCGCCGCCACCACGTCGGGATCCGCCGCCTCGGGCTCCTCCACGACCAGCTACCTGCCGGCCTCCTTGGCGGCTCTACTCTCCCGGCCCCTCGACTCTACTGCGGCCGCGTCACTCCCGATCGGGAAGAGGAGCGTCGACTCCTTCTCCTCGTCGCCGGGCAACTCGCTGGTGGTCCACACCTCCAGCGCCACGACGGGCACCTCTTCGCCCGCCTCCGTCAGCGACACCGCCGTTGCCCCGTTGTCGGCCTCCGCGTCGTCCCTGATGGCCGGCCTTGCCGCGTCGGGCGCGGCTCCTGCGCCGTCCGTCCCTGCGGCCACCACGCCATTCGTCCCCACGGCTTCACCTGTGGCCCCTGCCCCTATGGCGCTCTCGCCTCCGGCAGCCTACTCCACGGGTTCCCTACCGCCGCCGCCGTTTCACTTCGGAAATCTCATCACCATCAAGTTGTCGTCGGACAATTACATCTTCTGGCGTGTGCAGGTTCTTCCACTTCTTGGGAGTCACTACCTGCTTGGCTACGTCGATGGCTCTCTCCCCTGTCCCCCTGCGCTGATCGATAGCATGCACGGCCCAGTTTACAATCCGGCGCACCGTGTTTGGACAGGGCAGGACCAGGCAAACCTCTCCTCTATCCAGGGGTCGCTCACTCCGGCCGTTGCCGGTCTTGTTGTCTTCGCTAAGACGTCCCATGAGGCGTGGACCATCCTTGAGCGCTCGTTTGCAGCACAGTCGCAAGCTCGTGTCTCTGTGCTCCGTTGTCAACTTGGGGAGTGTCAAAAGCTTGACTCCACGGCCACTGAGTTCTACAACAAGGTCAAGGGCCTTGCCGACATGTTGGCCTCCATCGGACAGCCCCTCACCGACTCCGAGTTCAACTCATTTATTGTCAATGGTCTTGATGAGGAGTATGATGCCTTGGTCGAGATCATCAACGAGCGTGGCAACTCGAACCCCATGCTGGCGCACGAGGTCTTTTCCCGCCTCCTTCTCACTGAGCAGCGGGTCGAGACGCGCCGCTCCAGGAGCAACGGCTCCCTCTCGGCCAACGCTGCCACCAAGGGTGGCCGCTCTTCTTCATCATCCTGGGCTTCTTCGTGAAGGAAATATGCCCTAGAGGCAATAATAAAGTTATTATTTATTTCCTCATATCATGATAAATGTTTATTATTCATGCTAGAATTGTATTAACCGGAAACATG
Source organism: Triticum aestivum (assembly GCF_018294505.1). Classification (NCBI taxonomy): domain Eukaryota; kingdom Viridiplantae; phylum Streptophyta; class Magnoliopsida; order Poales; family Poaceae; genus Triticum; species Triticum aestivum. The sequence continues at coordinate 27,483,647 of NC_057804.1, read as the reverse complement.
ATACATCTGTGAATACATAGACAAACATATAGTCACTAGTATGCCTCTACTTGACTAGCTCATTAATCAAAGATGGTTATGTTTCCTAACCATAGACATGTGTTGTCATTTGATTAATGGGATCACATCATTAGGAGAATGATGTGATTGACATGACCCATTCCGTTAGCCTAGCACTTGATCGTTTAGTATATTGCTATTGCTTTCTTCATGACTTATACATGTTCCTGTAACTATGAGATTATGCAACTCCCGTTTACCGGAGGAACACTTTGGGTGCTACCAAACGTCACAACGTAACTGGGTGATTATAAAGGAGTACTACAGGTGTCTCCGAAGGTACATGTTGGGTTGGCGTATTTCGAGATTAGGTTTTGTCACTCCGATTGTCGGAGAGGTATCTCTGGGCCCTCTCGGTAATGCACATCACTATAAGCCTTGCAAGCAATGTAGCTAATGAGTTAGTTACGGAATGATGTATTACGTAACGAGTAAAGAGACTTGCCGGTAACGAGATTGAACTAGGTATTGGATACCGACGATCAAATCTCGGGCAAGTAACATACCGATGACAAAGGGAACAACGTATGTTGTTATGCGGTTTGACCGGTAAAGATCTTCGTAGAATATGTGGGAGCCAATATGGGCATCCAGGTCCCGCTATTGGTTATTGATCGGAAACAAGGTCTAGGTCATGTCTACATAGTTCTCGAACCCGTAGGGTCCGCATGCTTAACGTTTCGTTGACGATATAGTATTATATGAGTTATGTATGTTGGTAACCGAATGTTGTTCGGAGTCACGGACGAGATCATGGACATGACGAGGAACTCCGGAATGGTCCGGAGATAAAGTTTGAAATATGGGATAATAGTGTTTGATCTCCGTAAGAGTTCCGGAATTCACCAGAAGGGGTTCTCGATGTTTTCCGAAATGTTTGGGTATGAGAACACGTTATTTGGGCCAAAGGGGAAAGCCCACAAGGTTTTTGGAAAGCGCAAAAGGAAGTTTTGCGGAGTCCAGGGGCCAGACGCTAGGGTCCCTGGCGTCTGGGTCCAGACCCCGGGAACCCTGGCGTCTGGCCCTGAAGTCCGAGAAGGACTCTTGCCTTTCGGGTGAAACCGACTTTGTGGAGGCTTTTACTCCAAGTTTCGACCCCAAGGCTCAACATATAAATAGAGGGGCAGGGCTAGCACCAAAGACACATCGAGTAACACCAAGCCGTGTGCCGGCAACCCCGTCCCCTCTAGTTTATCCTCCGTCATAGTTTCCGTAGTGCTTAGGCGAAGCCCTGCGGAGATTGTTCTTCACCAACACCGTCACCACGCCGTTGTGCTACCGAAACTCATCTACTACTTCGCCCGTCTTGCTGGATCGAGAAGGCGAGGACGTCATCGAGCTGAACGTGTGCAGAACTCGGAGGTGCCGTGCGTTCGGTACTTGGATCGGTCGGATCGTGAAGACGTACGACTACATCAACCGCGTTGATAAACGCTTCCGCTTAGCAATCTTCAAGGATATGAAGATACACTCCTCCTCTCGTTGCTATGCATCACCATGATCTTGTGTGTGCGTAGGAAAATTTTGAAATTACTACGTTCCCCAACAGTGGCATCCGAGCCAGGTTTTATGCGTAGATGTCATATGCACGAGTAGAACACAAGTGAGTTGTGGGCGATACAAGTCATATTGCTTACCAGCATGTCACACTTTGACTCAGCGGTATTGTTAGATGAAGCGGCCCGGACCGATATTACGCGTATGCTTATGTGAGACTGGTTTCACCGTTACGAGCACTCGTGCTTAAAGGTGACTGGCGGGTGTCTGTCTCTCTCACTTTAGCTGAATCGAGTGTGGCTACGCCCGGTCCTTGCGAAGGTTAAAACAGCATTAACTTGACGAACTATCATTGTGGTTTTGATGCGTAGGTAAGAATGGTTCTTGCTAAGCCCGTAGCAGCCACGTAAAATTTGCAACAACAAAGTAGAGGACGTCTAACTTGTTTTTGCAGGGCATGTTGTGATGTGATATGGTCAAGACGTGATGCTATATTTTATTGTATGAGATGATCATGTTTTGTAACCGAAGTTATCGACAACTGGCAGGAGCCATATGGTTGTCGCTTTATTGTATGAAATGCAAACGCCCTGTAATTGCTTTACTTTATCACTAAGCGGTAGCGATAGTCGTAGAAGCAATAGATGGCGTAACGACAAACGATGCTACGATGGAGATCAAGGTGTCGCGCCGGTGACGATGGTGATCACGACGGTGCTTCAAAGATGGAGATCACAAGCACAAGATGATGATGGCCATATCATATCATTTATATTGATTGCATGTGATGTTTATCCTTTATGCATCTTATCTTGCTTTGATTGACGGTAGCATTTTAAGATGATCTCTCACTAAATTATCAAGAAGTGTTCTCCCTGAGTATGCACCGTTGCGAAAGTTCTTCGTGCTGAGATACCACGTGATGATCGGGTGTGATAGGCTCTACGTTCAAATACAACGGGTGCAAAACAGTTGCACACGCGGAATACTCAGGTTAAACTTGACGAGCCTAGCATATAACAGATATGGCCTCGGAACACGGAGACCGAAAGGTCGAGCGTGAATCATACAGTAGATATGATCAACATAGTGATGTTCACCATTGAAACTACTCCATCTCACGTGATGATCAGACATGGTTTAGTTGATTTGGGTCACGTGATCACTTAGAGGATTAGAGGGATGTCTATCTAAGTGGGAGTTCTTAAGTAATATGATTAATTGAACTTTAATTTATCATGAACTTAGTCCTGGTAGTATTTTGCAAATTATGTTGTAGATCAATAGCTTGCGTTGTTGCTTTTTATATATTTATTTTGATATGTTCCTAGAGAAAATTGTGTTGAAAGATGTTAGTAGCAACGATGCGGATTGGATCCGTGATCTGAGGTTTATCCTCATTGCTGCACAGAAGAATTATGTCCTTAATGCACCGCTAGGTGACAGACCTATTGCAGGAGCGGATGCAGACGTTATGAACGTTTGGCTAGCTCAATATGATGACTACTTGATAGTTTAGTGCACCATGCTTAACGGCTTAGAATCGGGACTTCAAAGACGTTTTGAACGTCATGGACCATATGAGATGTTCCAGGAATTGAAGTTAATATTTCCAGCAAATACCCGAGTTGAGAGATATGAAGTCTCCAACAAGTTCTATAGCTAAAAGATGGAGGAGAATCGCTCAACTAGTGAGCATGTGCTCAGATTGTCTGGGTACTACAATCGGTTGAATCAAGTGGGAGTTAATCTTCCAGATAAGATAGTGATTGATAGAGTTCTCTAGTCACCATCACCAAGTTAGTAGAACTTTGTGATGAACTACAATATGCAAGGGATGACGAAAATGATTCCCGAGCTCTTCGTGATGTTGAAATCGATGAAGGTAGAAATCAAGAAAGAGCATCAAGTGTTGATGGTTGACAAGATCACTAGTTTCAAGAAAGGGCAAAGGGAAAGAAAGGGAACTTCAAGTAGAATGACAAGCAAGTTTTCAGTCCCGCGAAGAAGCCGAAAGCTGGACAAAAGCCTGAAACTGAGTGATTATAATGCAAAGGAAATGGTCACTAGAAGCAGGAAATGCCCTGAATATTTGGTGGATAAGAAGGATGGCAAAGTGAACAAGGGTATATTTGATATACAGGTTATTGATGTGTACCTTACTAGTGTTTATAGTAACCCCTGAGTATTTGATACTTGTTCGGTTGCTAAGATTAGTAACTCGAAACAGGAGTTAAAGAATAAACCGAAACTAGTTGAGGGTGAAGTGACGATGTGTGTTGGAAGTGGTTCCAAGATTGATATGATCATCATCGTACACTCCCTATACTTTCGGGATTAGTGTTGAACCTAAATAAATGTTATTTGGCGTTTGTGTTGAGCATGAATATGATTTTATCATGTTTATTGCAATACGGTTATTCATTTAAAATCAGAGAATAATCGTTGTTCTGTTTAAATGAATAAAACCTTTGATAGTCATACACCCAATGAAAATAGTTTGTTGGATCTCGATCATAGTGATACACATATTCATAATATTGATGCCAAAAAATGCAAAGTTAATAATGATAGTGCAACTTATTTGTGGCATTGCCGTTTGGGTCATATCGGTGTAAAGCGCATGAAGAAACTTCATAAAGATGGATTTTCGGAATCACTTGGTTATGAATCATTTGATGCTTGCGAACCATGCCTTTTGGGCAAGATGACTAAAACTCCGTTCTCCGGAACAATTGAACGAGCTACTGACTAATTGGAAATAATACATACCGATGTATGCGATCCGATGAGTGTTAAGGCTCGTGGCAAGTATCGTTATTTTCTAACCTTCACAGATGGTTTGAGCAGATATGGGTATATCTACTTAATGAAACATAAGTCTGAAATAGTTGAAAAGTTCAAAGAATTTGAGAGTGAAGTGGAAAAATCATCGTAACAAGAAAAATAAAGTTTCTACGATCTGATCATGGAGACGAATATTTGAGTTATGAGTTTGATCTTCATTTGAAACAATGTGAAATAGTTTCGCAACTCACGCCATCTGGAACACCACAATGTAATGGTGTATCCGAACGTCGTAATCGTACTTTACTAGATATGGTGCGATCTATGATGTCTCTTATCGGTTTACCACTATCATTTTGGGGTTATGCATTAGAGACAGCTGCATTCACATTTAATAGGGCACCATCTAAATCCGTTGAGACGACACCGTGGTTTAGCAGTAAACCTAAGCTGTCGTTTCTTAAAGCTTGGAGTTGCGATGCTTATATGAAAAAGGTTTTCGACCTGATAAGCTCGAACCCAAATCGGAGAAGTGCGTCTTCATAGAATACCCAAAGGTAACTATTGGGTACACCTTCTATCACAGATCCGAAGGCAAGTTATTCGTTGCTAAGATGAATCCTTTCTAGAGAAGAAGTTTCTCTCGAAAGAAGTGAGTGGGAGAAAAGTAGAACTTGATGAGGTAATTGTACCTTCTCCCTTATTGGAAAGTAGTTCATCACAGAAATCAGTTCCAGTGATTCCTACACCAATTAGTGAGGAAGTTAATAATGATAATCATGAAACTTCATATCAAGTTGCTACCAAACCTCGTAGGTCTTCCAGAGTAAGATCCGCACCAGAGTGGTATGGTAATCATGTTCTAGAAGTCGTGTTACTAGACCATGATGAACCTACGAACTATGAGGAAGCGACGATGAGCCCAGATTCCACGAAATGGCTTGAGGCCATAAAATCCGAGATATGATCCATGTATGAGAACAAAGTATGGACTTTGATTGACTTGCTCGATGATCAGCAAGCCATGTTAAATAAATGAATCTTCAAGAGGAAGACGAACACTGATAGTAGTGTTACTATCTACAAAGCTCGACTTGTCACAAAAAGGTTTTCGACAAGTTCAAGGTGTTGACTACAATGAGATTTTCTCAACTGTAGCGATGCTTAAGTCTGTCCGAATCATGTTAGCAATTGTCACATGTTATGAAATCTGGCAAATGGATGTCAAAACTACATTCTTTAATGGATTTATTAAAGAAGAGTTGTATATGATGCAACCAGAAGGTTTTGTTAATCTTAAAGGTACTAACAAAATGTGCAAGCTCCAACGATCCATCAATGGAATGGTGCAAGCATCTCGAAGTTGGAATATACGCTTTGATGAGTTGATCAAAGCATATGGTTTTATATAGACTTTTGGAAAGGCCTGTATTTATAAGAAAGTGAGTGGGAGCTCTGTAGCATTTCTGATATTATATGTGCAAGGCATATTGTTGATTGGAAATGATATAGAATTTCTGGATAGCATAAAAGGATACTTGAATAAAAAGTTTTTCAATGAAAGACCTCGGTGAAGCTGCTTACATATTGAGCATCAAGACGCTTGATAAGTTTTTCAATAAGTACATACCTTGTCAAGATTTTGAAATAGTTCAAAATTGAACAGTCAAAGAAAGAGTTCTTGCCTGTATTGCAAAGGTGTGAAATTGAGTAAGACTCAAGACCCGACCACGGCAGAAAATAGAAAGAGAATGAAAGTCATTCCCTATGCATCAGTCATAGGTTCTATAAAAGTATGCCATGCTATGGACCAGACCTATTGTATACTCTGCCCTGGTTTGGCAAAGGAATACAATTTTGATCTAATAGTAGATCACTGGACAGCGGTCAAGAATATCCTTAGTGAGGACCAAGGAAATACTTCTCGATTATGGAGGTGATAAAAGAGCCTGTCGTAAAAAGTTACATCAGTGCAAGCTTTTACACCGATCCAGACGACTCTAAGTCTCAATCTGGATACATATTGAAAGTGGGAGCAATTAGCTAGAGTAGCTCCATGCAGAGCATTGTTGTGACGCCCCCGATTCAATCGTACACTAATCATGCACGCAAACGTGTACGATCAAGATCAGGGACTCACGGGAAGATATCACAACACAACTCTAAAACATAAATAAGTCATACAAGCATCATAATACAAGCCAGGGGCCTCGAGGGCTCGAATACAAGTGCTCGATCATAGACGAGTCAGCGGAAGCAACAATATCTGAGTACAGACATAAGTTAAACAAGTTTGCCTTAAGAAGGCTAGCACAAACTGGGATACAGATCGAAAGAGGCGCAGGCCTCCTGCCTGGGATCCTCCTAACTACTCCAGGTCGTCATCAGCGGGCAGCACGTAGTAGTAGGCACCTCCGGTGAGGCAGGGGTCGTCGTCGACGGTGGCGTCTGGCTCCTGGACTCCAGCATCTGGTTGCGACAACCAGAAAGAAGGGAAAGGGGGAAAAAGGGGGGAGAAAGCAACCGTGAGTACTCATCCAAAGTACTCGCAAGCAAGGAACTACACTACATATGCATGGGTATATGTGTAAAGGGCCATATCAGTGGACTGGACTGCAGAATGCCAGAATAAGAGGGGGATAGCTAATCCTGTCGAAGACTACGCTTCTGGCAGCCTCCGTCTTGCAGCATGTAGAAGAGAGTAGATTGAAGTCCTCCAAGTAGTATCTCCAAGTAGCATATCCAGTCGCATCGCATAGCATAATCCTACCCGGCGATCCTCTCCTCGTCGCCCTGCGGAAAAGCGATCACCGGGTTGTCTGTGGAACTTGGAAGGGTGTGTTTTATTAAGTATCCAGTTCTAGTTGTCATAAGGTCAAGGTACAACTCCAAGTCGTCCTGTTACCAAAGATCACGGCTATTCGAATAGATTAACTTCCCTGCAGGGGTGCACCACATAACCCAACACGCTCGATCCCATTTGGCCGGACACACTTTCCTGGGTCATGCCCGGCCTCGGAAGATCAACACGTCGCAGCCCCACCTAGGCAAAACAGAGAGGCCAGCACGCCGGTCTGAACCTAAGCGCACAGGGGTCTGGGCCCATCGCCCATAGCACACCTGCACGTTGCGTACGCGGCCGAAAGCAGAACTAGCCCCCTTAATACAAGAGCAGGCTTACGTTCCAATCCGGCGCGCGCCGCTCCGTCGCTGACGTCTGAAGTGCTTCGGCTGATACCACGACGTCGGGATACCCATAACTACTCCCACGTAGATGGTTAGTGCGTATAGGCTCGTAGCCGACTCAGATCAAATACCAAGATCTCGTTAAGCGTGTTAAGTATCCGCGGACGCCGAACAGGGCCAGGCCCACCTGTCTCCTAGGTGGTCTCAACCTGCCCTGTCGCTCCGCCACAAAGTAACAGTCGAGGGCCATCGGGAACCCAGGCCCACCTCTACCGGGATGGAGCCACCTGTCCTTTCAGCCCCCTCGTCAGAATCACTTGCGGGTACTCAATGAGCTGACCCGACTTTAGTCACCATCTGTATAGTATGTATGAATGTATAGTATATACCCGTGATCACCTCCCAAGTGATCACGGCCCGATAGTATAGCAAGGCAGACTGACAAGAATGTAGGGCCAATGATGATAAACTAGCATCCTATACTAAGCATTTAGGATTGCAGGTAAGGTATCAACAGATGTAGCGACAATGTCAGGCTATGCATCAGAATAGGATTAACGGAAAGCAGTAACATGCTACACTACTCTAATGCAAGCAGTATAGAGTAGAATAGGCGATATCTGGTGATCAAGGGGGGGGGGCTTGCCTGGTTGCTCAGACAAGAAGGAGGGGTCGTCGGTGACGTAGTCGACCACGGGGGCATCAGCATCGTCACGGGGTCTACCGGAGAGAAGAGGGGGGAGAAACAGTAAATACATAGCAAGCAAGTGCATAACAGGACAACAAGCAGAGTAGACGTGTTCTAACGCGGTATGAGGTGATACCGGTGAAGGGGGGAAACATCCGGGAAAGTATCCCCGGTGTTCCGTGTTTACGGGCAGAGGAGCCGGAGGGGGAAAGTTGCGAGTTCGATAGGTTAGGGGTGTGTGGCGGACGAACGGGCTATGTATCCGGGTTCGTCTCGTCGTTCTGAGTAACTTTCATGTACAAAGTTTTTCGATCCGAGCTACGGTTTATTTTATATTAATTTTAAAAGGATTTAATCATTTTCTAGAATTAACAAATTAATTTAATTAGAAAATGTAATTATGACGTCAGCATGATATCAGCAGTCAACAGTCGGTTGACTGGGTCCAACCTGACATGTGGGTCCAATGGGACCCACCTGTCATTCTCTGTTTAGGTTAATTACAGATTAGTTAATTTAATTACTATTTAATTAACCTAACTAGTTAACTAAATTAATTAAACCGGATTAATTAACTTAATTAATTCATTAGATAATTAATTAATTAATAATTAATTTTATTAAATCATCTTTATTTTTATTAATTATATTTATTTTAATTAATTTTACTTTTACTTTTTTTTAATCCCTCTTTTTTTTTGTTCTGGGGCGTGGGCCCCATGTGTCTGTGGCCCAGAGGGGCCATAGCGGGTCGGGCGTTGCGGGCGAACGGGCACAGGGCGCTGGCGCGGGCACCAGCCCGAACGGGCGCAGATGGTCGCCGGTGCACGGGCGGGGCCATTCGGGGCGATGGGGCGGGCGCAGGCCACCGGGGCACAGTGGGGCGCCGGCCAGGGCGTGGCCGCGGGCGAGGCAGGGCACGGCCACGGGGCAACGGCCACGGTGACGCGAGACGGGCGCTGACCGGCGCAGAGGCTATCGGGGCACCGGCTGGGGCCGGAGGGGGCGCGGGGAACGATGACCACAGGCGGGCGCTGGAGCGCGACGGAGATGGGGGAGGCGCGGGCGCGGGCGCGTGGGTCGCGTGGTCG
>NC_057804.1:27471538-27473403 GCF_018294505.1 Triticum aestivum | reverse complement strand
GGGGTGGAGTCCGGCGGCGGCGATGGACGATCCGGCCGGCGGCGTTGGCGGTCTCCTGGATCGGGAGGGGGGGAGCGCCCCCGATCCAGATCGGGTCGTGGGATGGGGAGAGGAGCGAGCAGGGGGGGAGTGGGGTGCGTGGGGGCTAGGGTTCGGTTGCTCGAGTGGATAAGGGGAGTGGGGAGTGGGATCCGGCCGGCTGGGCCTTTTGGCCTGATGGCCTGCTGGCTAGCTGGGCCATTCGGCCCAGGGGGAGGGGGGTTCTTCCTTTTTTTCTGTTTTGTTCCTTTTCCTTTTATTTATTTTCTTTTATTGTTTTAATTCAACTTAGGGCACATAAGTATTTTATAAATTTGTGTTTTCTTTATTATAATTACCTATGTAATATTTGGCACTAACCGAACATTTTTGTTTCAATATTTGAAATCTTTTATTGTTTGCTTGATTTTGAATTTGAACGCGAATCGGTTTCGAACTATCGCGAGATTAGCAACTATAATCGAGCTGACGTGGCATCACTAGCAGAGGATCACTGTAGCTTAATTACCCGGGCGTCACAATTCTCCTCCACTACAAGAAATCTCGTCCCGAGATTTAAGAGGGGGTATAAGGGGGAAGGTCTGGTTACGAAATCCTAACGAATCTTCTCAGTCTTGGTTGCTCTTCTTGAAGAGGTCGATCCATTACATTGACATCTTCATTTCTCTGCTTCAGGTTATCATGGTGATGTCGTCCTTTGCTTCCTTTGCTTCAGGATCTCCAATGTACTTACGAATAGGTAAGGGGCAACTTGACTACGACAGAATGCTTGTGAGGGATACAACCTGGGGGTTAACCCATGAATGAGCATAAGATTATCTCTCGAGTTGAACATATAAAATACCTCGAGAGTAAGGTACGAAGGTACAATAAGAGGTTCCAAGCGGATAAATAGTTGCTCGAAGTCTGAACCAGAGTGAGAAAGGGGTTCAGAGTAGCGAGAGTAAGTATGGCGGGTGATACCAGAATAGAGCATTAGGAAGGTGGCTCATGAATTTCATACGAGTCCACGCGCGAGGAATAACTTTGGAAACATGAGGGTGTACAGGAGAGTCAGGTTTCGATCCAGTGGACCTGTGGGTTATGGGCCCACCATGTGGGTTAGAAGTAGGAAGGGCGGAGACGTCTTGCGTGATCATGCAAGCAAGGCAGGTCAGGGGGGGGGTAGCCTGTCGATTATGTCGGCGACAACGTCGATACCAAGGGCGAGGGACGAAGAGAACTATTTTCCTGCTCGTTGAACGAGGCGGGCCAATAGGCAAAGTTCTCGTCCATCGGTGGTTACCGGAATATCATCAACAATCGTAACAGGGTCTTACTGACCAATTATACATCGAGGTGTTTACATAAGCAGTGAATCTTTACTGCTTAGATTATATAGATCACAAGAATGTCAAACACAACAATGGAAAGGAAAATATGAATATCATATTAAACAGAACAATGGAAAGGGAAAATGTGTTAAAATACATAATTCAGGGGTATATCCTTCCCAAGGACAAGCAGAGCAAGATATCCACGACAGGATATAGTGGATAACCATTTAGGTACTGGGAGAGGAATTTGATGACCATACCCATACAACGGTGTTTGGATAATCGAGTAGGAAACATTTAGCATTGGGCTTCAAATGTTTTTTTTTGTTGAAAATCGGAGTATCATAGACATGCTTCGAGATAGCATTGACATGGTCTTCAGGTGAAGATCAGACTTTAGAAACATGAAGGATCCATCAGGAATAACTTGTAGAATAAGTCTTACAATTTCCTCATGGATGAATGGATAACCTTGCTGAAAAGGAATCTATAATGATAGGTCCTCCAGCC
>NC_057804.1:27466947-27471514 GCF_018294505.1 Triticum aestivum | reverse complement strand
CATAACTCCTGGAAAGTTGTCCCAACCATCATATCTGACCGAGATTCAGATCCAATTGGTGTCATGATGCCTCAGACTCAGGATGTCCGAGAAGAAAAGGCGCAACACAAATCGTTGAAATGGCATTGCAAGATTCTCGGGAAATGAACTATGGGAGCGGGTTCCTGAAACAATAGTTCATCATTAAACCAAGGAGAGGTGAGGAGGTGGCTGATTGACTCAGCGACAATTCATTGAGATTTTCAAAAGATGGATTTCCACAATAATGTGAACAAGAAGATGACATTTGTCAGATCAAATGGTATAATGATGTATGCTCAAGGAAAACCTACATAATTAAACATTGGTTGAAAGGTGCACCCGAAATATGGGTTGGGTTGCACGACCAATGTCAGAATGGTGATTCAATAGTCAATAGCCTAAGAATGAACTTTCGACCATTAACTAAAAAAAAATAGGGTTGCTAGAAGGAAAGAATCCAAACAACACCGTTCCCTTGTTGGAATTAACACGGGGACCAAGAAAGAATGGTGATGGTGAGAAGTATTTCTATGTCAAGAATTCTCAAGAGGTGGAACAAATCTCAGAACATCCTTGACATAAAGGATGGTAATACTCCAAGGTAAAGAAGAACAATTGCTGGATAGCAAGGAACTCAAGGTATAACACCAAGCATGAACAAGCTTGTGTTGGTGGGAAGGCAATAAAGTGGTCGATGATAATACAATTCATCGAGGGCAAGGATGGTATTTCTCATCATGAATTCAATTGATATCCTGGATGAGCTCAGAATGTTGATGATCACGACACCTTTGTCGCGAGAGTTCATGAAGATGTAATCAATCGGTGACGACATCAAGTCAAGTAATGATGAAGTGAAAGGTTATTGGAACCAAGGGTACGACACAAACTCGAAACCAAGCTTGTTGTTCAAGGCGAAATGATATGACGATGAGGATCGACGTAAGGTTAGTTCATCGTCGAAAATTGGTGCTCCGAGAATAAGGACCAGGTAGCACAGTTAGAATCGTCACGACAATGATATAGCCAAACAGGCTAGGAATGGCGTGATCGGGTACAAACTCGTACTTATAGATGCTTACTGAAGAGTTGTTGAACCTTAGTGCGGACTCGGTTCAGTTATCGGTGTTTTTGAGTGTATAATAACTCAGATCCCGTGAAAAATTTGGAAACAGTGGGAAGTTAACACTTGATGAAGAACTCATAAGAAGTTATGCAGTTCCATGATAATCTCGGGATACCAGGGGGGTAATACTCGACACAAGATCAAAGTAAAGGTTGGACTGGTGTATTGATCCATAGAAGACAATTGTTTAACTTGTCCGAGAAATGGAATCAAAGAAGAACAATCATGGTCGGAACCACGGTTGCGTAGGATCAATTCACAGATACCATATGTTAGTTATCAAGGAAATAGTTATTATTACAAGAAGCTTCCATGATAGGATATACATCGCGTCCATGGGCATGAACACAAAGTTCAAGGTCGACTCCCACTTCCTCAATGCATAACCTTCCATTCACTTCTCGCTTTGATAAAGGCATTAGTGTTGAAAGTTTTACCTGGTGAAATACCAGATGAGTATGACTCGTGAAATCTTCCGAGTTCACACATATTAAGGAAGGCATAGGTTCAACCCATCCGGGCATCTTACGAACATATACCACAAACTTCGAGGTAATTAATACAAGCTCGAAAGTAGAGCATTGTTGGTCAAGCAGAGGATACAATGTACCAAAGGCATTATGTATCAGGGGAAAGAGCTCACAAGGTGATTAATTATGAAGGGCATAAAATCCAACAAAGGAACCGATGGTCCACAACGGAGCTGGTGTGGGTATCGGTACTCTATCAAAGGAAGAAGGAATGCAAGTGCACCGGATTATAGATACAACTGACTAACCCAATTGTCAAATGCAAAGGAATTATGATTCCCAAATCAAGGGATCAGAAGCAATGCTCTGATTAGGGGTGGATAAGTTCAATAGCCTTAGGGTACAATCGAAGACAATTGGATTGGTCGAGAACCAATTCCAGTTAAAAGAATGGCAGCTCAGCCGGAAAAGTAATTTATAAGGATCAATGATGATTGCGTGTATTCGCAAACATATTGAGTCAACGGACTCAAAATGATAATGACAAGGAATGCCAATAAGACTACGAGACTTATGGGATTAATCATAATGCAAGCAAGCAAGAATTTCAAGAGCCAAGGCTCCAGAGGATTTTCGGAAGATCGAATAGTATTTTGAATACTTTTGTGAAACACATGAACAACTGGGGATGAGCGGATACTCGATAAGTGCAATAATTAACCGTAGGGGTATTCAGGTGACAAAGAACAGCAAGGCAGTAAGCTCAAAGGATTATCGAAACAACGACGAGTTTTTCAGGTTATCTTGTAATAACAAGACCAACTGGGGATGAATGTAAGAATAACAAATGCAAGTAGTTATCCATAAGGGTTTGCGATGGAAGGTGAATTGCAAACGCGAAGAACAGAAGTTCTCGGGTTAACATCGGAGAGTAACTTTAGTGTCTTCTGGTGCAGCAGACGATCATCAGTAATAAGGGGCTCTCCGGGTGAAAATGATAACGAGATCCTAATGTTAGATTTAGTAAAATTCATTTAACCCGAATAGAAGAGATGTCAGAGTCCCAGAGTATAGGTCGAGGAATAAAAGATCCTAATACCACCCGATGGCAACATGGGCCCGTAAGGCACACAGCCAAGTTAGTAAAAGTTTTTGTAATGTCTAGACTCGACTTCAGCCAAGGAGTGTGGAAGGGGGATTCCTACAGGCAGTCGGCTCTGATACCAACTTGTGACGCCCCCGATTCAATCGTACACTAATCATGCACGCAAACGTGTACGATCAAGATCAGGGACTCACGGGAAGATATCACAACACAACTCTAAAACATAAATAAGTCATACAAGCATCATAATACAAGCCAGGGGCCTCGAGGGCTCGAATACAAGTGCTCGATCATAGACGAGTCAGCGGAAGCAACAATATCTGAGTACAGACATAAGTTAAACAAGTTTGCCTTAAGAAGGCTAGCACAAACTGGGATACAGATCGAAAGAGGCGTAGGCCTCCTGCCTGGGATCCTCGTAACTACTCCAGGTCGTCATCAGCGGGCAGCACGTAGTAGTAGGCACCTCCGATGAGGTAGGGGTCGTCGTCGACGGTGGCGTCTGGCTCCTGGACTCCAGCATCTGGTTGCGACAACCAGAAAGAAGGGAAAGGGGGAAAAAGGGGGGAGAAAGCAACCGTGAGTACTCATCCAAAGTACTCGCAAGCAAGGAACTACACTACATATGCATGGGTATATGTGTAAAGGGCCATATCAGTGGACTGGACTGCAGAATGCCAGAATAAGAGGGGGATAGCTAATCCTATCGAAGACTACGCTTCTGGCAGCCTCCGTCTTGCAGCATGTAGAAGAGAGTAGATTGAAGTCCTCCAAGTAGTATCTCCAAGTAGCATATCCAGTCGCATCGCATAGCATAATCCTACCCGGCGATCCTCTCCTCGTCGCCCTGCGGAAAAGCGATCACCGGGTTGTCTGTGGAACTTGGAAGGGTGTGTTTTATTAAGTATCCGGTTCTAGTTGTCATAAGGTCAAGGTACAACTCCAAGTCGTCCTGTTACCAAAGATCACGGCTATTCGAATAGATTAACTTCCCTGCAGGGGTGCACCACATAACCCAACACGCTCGATCCCATTTGGCCGGACACACTTTCCTGGGTCATGCCCGGCCTCGGAATATCAACACGTCGCAGCCCCACCTAGGCAAAACAGAGAGGCCAGCACGCCGGTCTAAACCTAAGCGCACAGGGGTCTGGGCCCATCGCCCATAGCACACCTGCACGTTGCGTACGCGGCCGAAAGCAGAACTAGCCCCCTTAATACAAGAGCAGGCTTACGTTCCAATCCGGCGCGCGCCGCTCCGTCGCTGACGTCTGAAGTGCTTCGGCTGATACCACGACGTCGGGATACCCATAACTACTCCCACGTAGATGGTTAGTGCGTATAGGCTCGTAGCCGACTCAGATCAAATACCAAGATCTCGTTAAGCGTGTTAAGTATCCGCGAACGCCGAACAGGGCCAGGCCCACCTGTCTCCTAGGTGGTCTCAACCTGCCCTGTCGCTCCGCCACAAAGTAACAGTCGAGGGCCGTCGGGAACCCAGGCCCACCTCTACCGGGATGGAGCCACCTGTCCTTTCAGCCCCCTCGTCAGAATCACTTGCCGGTACTCAATGAGCTGACCCGACTTTAGTCACCATCTGTATAGTATGTATGAATGTATAGTATATATCCGTGATCACCTCCCAAGTGATCACGGCCCGATAGTATAGCAAGGCAGACTGACAAGAATGTAGGGCCAATGATGATAAACTAGCATCCTATACTAAGCATTTAGGATTGCAGGTAAGGTATCAACAGATGTAGCGACAATGTCAGGCTATGCATCAGAATAGGATTAACGGAAAGCAGTAACATGCTACACTACTCTAATGCAAGCAGTATAGAG
>NC_057804.1:27466021-27466933 GCF_018294505.1 Triticum aestivum | reverse complement strand
GGGGGGGCTTGCCTGGTTGCTCAGACAAGAAGGAGGGGTCGTCGGTGACGTAGTCGACCACGGGGGCATCAGCATCGTCACGGGGTCTACCGGAGAGAAGAGGGGGGAGAAACAGTAAATACATAGCAAGCAAGTGCATAACAGGACAACAAGCAGAGTAGACGTGTTCTAACGCGGTATGAGGTGATACCGGTGAAGGGGGGAAACATCCGGGAAAGTATCCCCGGTGTTCCGTGTTTTCGGGCAGAGGAGCCGGAGGGGGAAAGTTGCGAGTTCGATAGGTTAGGGGTGTGTGGCGGACGAACGGGCTACGTATCCGGGTTCGTCTCGTCGTTCTGAGTAACTTTCATGTACAAAGTTTTTCGATCCGAGCTACGGTTTATTTTATATTAATTTTAAAAGGATTTAATCATTTTCTAGAATTAACAAATTAATTTAATTAGAAAATGTAATTATGACGTCAGCATGATGTCAGCAGTCAACAGCCGGTTGACTGGGTCCAACCTGACATGTGGGTCCAGTGGGACCCACCTGTCATTCTCTGTTTAGGTTAATTACAGATTAGTTAATTTAATTACTATTTAATTAACCTAACTAGTTAACTAAATTAATTAAACCGGATTAATTAACTTAATTAATTCATTAGATAATTAATTAATTAATAATTAATTTTATTAAATCATCTTTATTTTTATTAATTATATTTATTTTAATTAATTTTAATTTTACTTTTTTTAATCCCTCTTTTTTTTTGTTCTGGGGCGTGGGCCCCATGTGTCTGTGGCCCAGAGGGGCCATAGCGGGTCGGGCGTTGCGGGCGAACGGGCACAGGGCGCTGGCGCGGGCACCAGCCCGAACGGGCGCAGATGGTCGCCGGTGCACGGGCGGGGCCATTCGGGGCGATGGGGCGGG